>NW_027182951.1:257500-312500 GCF_041146395.1 Eulemur rufifrons
GATCCCATTAGCATTAAGGGTCTTCCTTACTGTAGGGTTAAGGGTTAGGCTTAGAGTTAAAGGTTAAGGTTAGGGTCAGTGTTAAGATTTAGGGTGAGGGTGAACGGTTAGGGTAAATGTTAAGCGTTAGGGTTAGGGATTAGTGATTAGGGTTTTTGGTTAGTGTTAGGGTTAGCGGTTAGGAGTTAGTGTTTTATGAAGGGGTATGGTTAGAATTAGGATTGGGGTTAGAGTTAGGGTGAGGTATAGGGGTTAGGTTTAGGGGTTAGTTTTAGGGTAAAAGGATAGGATTAGGGTTACGGGTTGGGCTTAGGTTTAGGGTTAAAGTTTACTGCTAGGGTTAGGGATAGGGTTCAGGGTTAGCTTTAGGGGTTCTGGTTAGGGTTAGGTGTTAGGTTAGTGTCAGGGTTAGGTCTAGTCGTGAGGGTAAGGTTTAGGGTTAGCTTTAAGAGCTAGGGTTAGGTTTAATGGTTAGGATTAGGATTAGGGTTAAGGGTTAGGGTAAGGCTTAGGGGTTAGGGTGAAGGTTTAGGGTTTTTGTTAGGCATAGCGTTGGGGTTAGAAGTAAGGGTTACTGTCAGTGTCAGGGTTGTAGGTAGGGTTACGGTTAGGGTTAGCGGTTTAGAATTAGGGTTAGGGATTAGGTGTCACAGTGATCACTAGGAGATAGGGTTAGAATTATGGGATAGGGGTTGTTCTCAGGAAATGGGTTATGCATTAATGTTAGGATAAGAGGTTAAAGTTAGGCGCACGGTGAGGTTTACGTGTTAATGGGAGAAATAGGAACAGGGTTGGGTGTTATGTTCAGGGTTAGGGTTATCTGTTAAAGGTATTGTTTATGCTTAGCGCACGGGCCCTGTCAGCATTAGGCGGGCAGGGGGATTTTAGGGGCCTGGGATTGTACCTGGGAACCCACTCTGTCATACTCTGGGTATGGGCCCGTGGGTTTCATGCAGGACACAGTGGTAGAGCCTCCTTTCACGCATGGCATGGGAGGATTGCAGGCTTTGTAAACTCTAAGAAAGCAAGAAGTCTGAGAATTAGATTTAGGGGTAGGATAATGGTTAGGGTTAATGATGAAGTTTAGTGTTAGGGTGAGGGCTTAGGGTTAGGGATTAGGGTTAGGGATAAAGGTTGGTTTACGGTTAGGGTTAAGATGAGGGGTTAGGGTTTGGTACAGGGTTAGGGTTAAGTGTTAGGTTTAGGGTTGAAGATTAGGATTAGGGTTAGGATTAAAGGTTAGCGTGAGAGTTAACGCTTAGGGTTCAGGTTAAGAGTTAGGGTTTAGGGTTAGGGTTAGGGTTAGGGTTAGTTTTAGGGTTAGAGTTATGTACTATGGTTTGTGTTAGAGGTTAGGGTTAGGTTCACTGGTGACGGTTAGGGTTACGTTTAGGGGTTAGCATTAGTGTTCGGGTTAGCGTTAGGGTTCAGGGATAGGATTAGGGTTAAGTGTTTTGCTTAGGGTGGGGATTAAGTGTTAGGGTTATCATTAAGGATTAGGGTTAGGGTCAGGGTTAAAAGCTTGGGTGCGGGTAATGGTTAGGGTCAGGGTTAAGGTTCACGGATAAGGTTAGTGTTAAGGGTTACGGGTAGGTTTAGTGTTAGAGTTAGCATTAGGGCTTAAGTTTAGGATTAGGCGGTATGTTAGATTTAGGGTTAGATCTAGGTGTTAGGGTAAGGGCTAGCGTTAGGGGTAAGAGATAGGGTAAGGTTTAATGCTTAGGATTAGGGTTAGGGTTTGGGGTTAAAGTAAGTGTTAGGGGTTAGGTTTAAGGATCAAAGGTTAGGGTTATTTTTAGCTGTAGTGTTAGGGTTAGGGATAAGGGATCCCATTAGCATTAAGGGTCTTCCTTACTGTAGGGTTAAGGGTTAGGCTTAGAGTTAAAGGTGAAGGTTAGGGTCAGTGTTAAGATTTAGGGTGAGGGTTAACGGTTAGGGTAAAGGTTAAGCGTTAGGGTTAGGGATTAGTGATTAGGGTTTTTGGTTAGTGTTAGGGTTAGCGGTTAGGAGTTAGTGTTTTATGAAGGGGTATGGTTAGAATTAGGATTGGGGTTAGAGTTAGGGTGAGGTATAGGGGTTAGGTTTAGGGGTTTGTTTTAGGGTAAAAGGATAGGATTAGGGTTACGGGTTGGGCTTAGGTTTAGGGTTAGAGTTTACTGCTAGGGTTAGGGATAGGGATCAGGGTTAGCTTTAGGAGTTCTGGTTAGGGTTAGGTGTTAGGTTAGTGTCAGGGTTAGGTCTAGTCGTGAGGGTAAGGTTTAGGGTTAGCTTTAAGAGCTAGGGTTAGGTTTAATGGTTAGGATTAGGATTAGGGTTAAGGGTTAGGGAAAGGCTTAGGGGTTAGGGTGAAGGGTTAGGGTCAAGGGTTAGGATTTTTGTTAGACATAGCGTTGGGGTTAGAAGTAAGGGTTACTGTCAGTGTTAGGGTTGTAGGTAGGGTTACGGTTAGTGTTAGCGGTTTAGAATTAGGGTTAGCGATTAGGTGTCACAGTGATGACTAGGAGATAGGGTTAGAATTATGGGATAGGGGTTGTTCTCAGGAAATGGGTTATGCATTAACGTTAGGATAAGAGGTTAAAGTTAGGCGCACGGTGAGGTTTACGTGTTAAGGGGAGAAATAGGAACAGGGTTGGGTGTTATGTTCAGGGTTAGGGTTATCTGTTAAAGGTATTGTTTATGCTTAGCACACGGGCCCTGTCTGCATTAGGCGGGTGGGGGGAGTTTAGGGGGCTGGGATTGCACCCGGGAACCCACTCTATCATACTCTGGGTATGGGCCCGTGGGTTTCATGCAGGACACAGTGGTAGAGCCTCCTTTCACGCATGGCATGGGAGGATTGCAGGCTTTCTAAACTCTAAGAAAGCAAGAAGTCTGAGAATTAGATTTCGGGTTAGGATTATGGTTAGGGTTCAGGATGAAGTGTAGTGTTATTGTGAGGTGATAGGGTTACAGATTAGGGTTACGGTTTAAGGTTACTGTTAGGTTTAACGGTTACAGTTCGTTTTGGGGTTGAGGTTTGCGGATAGGGTTAAGATGAGGGGTTAGGTTTTGGTACAGGTTTAGGGTTGTGTTAGGTTTAGGTTTGAAGATTAGGATTAGAGTTAGGATTAAAGGTTAGCATGAGAGTTAACGGTTAAGATTAAGGTTAAGGGTTAGGGTTAGGGTTTAGGTTTAGGGTTAAGGGTTAGGGTTAGTTTTAGGGTTAGAGTTATGTGTTAGTGTTTGTGTTAGAGGTTAGGGTTAGGTTTACTGTTCACGGTTAGGGTTACGTTTAGGGGTTAGCATTAGGGTTAGGGATTAGGTTTAGGGTAAGGGTTTAGAGTTAGTGTTGGGCTTTAGGCTCGGGGCTTAGGTTCAGGGTCAGGGGTTAGGGTTGGTGGTAGGGCTTAGATTTAGCGGTCAGTTTAAGGGCACAGGACCTGGTTAATCTACGGTGAGAGGGGTGTGGTCGGAGTCACCACAAAAGCACAACATCATTCCCTGGGCCTTGGGACAAAACCTACATGCAGGACTCAGGCAGAGCCTCATCTCACACATGGCATGGCTGTATTGTAGGCTTGCTTCACTCTGGGAATGGAAGTAGTGTGAGAATTAGGGTTAGGTTTGGGGTTAGGGGTTTCGAGTTAGGGGTTAGGTTTCGAGTCAGGGTCAGGTGCTAGGGATTAGTGGTTAGGTTTAGAGTTAGTGTTAGGGGTTAGGTGTTAAGTCTGGGTTGGGGGCCAGGGTTAGGTTTAGGGTTGGGGTTAGCGTTAGGGTTAGGGGTTAGGGTTAAGGGATAGGGTTAGGGTTAAGGGTTAGGCTTAGGGTTAGGGTTCAGGGTTAGGGTTAAGGTTTAGGGTTAGAGTCAGGGTTAAGGGTTAGGGTGAGGCTTAACAGTTAGGGTTAGGGTTAGGGGGTTAGGAATAGGGTTAGGGTTAAGGGTTAGGTTTATGGTTCAGGTTTAAGGTTAGGATTAGGGGTTAGGGTTAGTGTTAACTGTAGGTCAGTGTTGGGGTTAGATCTCTAGGCATTAGCGTATAGGTTAGGGTTAGGGTTAAGTAGGGTTATGTTTAATGGTTAGGATTGGGATTAGCGTTAAGGGTTAGGGTTAAGCTTTAGGGGTTATGACTAAGGATCAATGGTTAGGGTTATTTTTAGGCGTAGGGTTAGGGTAAGGGTTTTAGGGTTAGTGTTAGTGTTGTTGGTAGGGTTAAGGTTAGGGTTGGCGTTTCAGAATTAGGGATTAGGTGTTATGGTTACGGCTAGGAGTTAGGGTTAGAATTACGGTATAGGGCTTGTTCTCAGGGTGTCATGCATTATCGTTAAGATAAGGGGTTAAGTTAGGGTTAGGGTGAGGTTTACGTGTTAAGGTGAGCAGTAGGATCAGGGTTAGGTGTTATGTTCTGGGTTAGGGTTATGGGTGTGGGGTAGGGTTTATGCTTAGGGCACGGGCCCTGTATGCACTAGGAGGCGAAGTTAGGGGTCTGTGATGGTCGCTGGGAGCCCACTCTATCGTACGCAGTGTATGGGCCTCTGGGTTTCATGCAGGACACTGCGGCAGAGCGGGCTTTCATGCATGGCTTAGTAGGATTGTAGGCTTTCAAAACTCTGAGAAAGCAAGTCTGAGAATTAGATTTAGGGTTAGGATTACGGTACGGTTTAGGGATGAAGATTAGTGATAGGGTGAGGGCTTAGGGTTAGGGGTTAGGGTTAGGGTTAGGGTTGTTGGCAGGGTGAAGGTTAGGGTTGGCATTTTAGAATTAGGGATGAGGTGTTACGGTTATGGCTAGGGGTTAGGATTAGAATTATGGGATAGGGCTTCTTCTCAGGGTGTTATGCATTAAGGTTAAGATAAGGGGATAAGTTAGGGTTACGGGGAGGTTTATGTTTTAAGGTGAGCAATAGGATCAGGGTCAGGTGCTATGTTCAGGGTGAGGGTTATCTGTTAGGGGTAGTGTTTATACTTAGCGTACAGGCCCTGTCTGCACTGGGCGGGGGGCTGGGGTTAGGGGGATGGGATTGTCCCCGGGAACCCACTCTATCATACGCTAGGTATGGGCTCCTGGTTTCATGCAAGAGAGAGCTGCAGAGCCCCCTTTTACTCATGGCATGGGAGGATTTTAGGCTTTCTAAACTCTAAGAAAGCAAGAAGTCCGAGAATTAGATTTGGGGTAGGATTATGATAATGTTTAGGGTTAGGGTTAGTGTTAAGGTGGGGTCTTAGGGTTAGGGGTTAGGGTTAGAGGTTAGTGTTAGGTGTAACAGTTACAGTTAGGTTTATGGTTAAGTTTCAGGGTTAGGGTTAAGGTTTGGGTTTAGCGTTTGGCACAGGGTTAGGCTTCAGTGTTAGCTTTATGGTTAAAGATTAGGATTAGGGTTAGTGTGAGGGTTAATGGTAAGGGTCAAGATTAAGGGTTAGGGTTGGGGTTAGGGTTAGGTTTAGGGTTAGGGCTTAGGGTTCGGCTTAGGGTTAAGGGATAGGATTAGGGTTAAGTGTTGGGCTTATGGTTAGGGTTAAAGTTTAGTGTTAGAGTTAATGTTTAGTGTTATGGTCCAGTTTAAGTGTTTGGGTGAGGGTTAACAGTTAGGATTAGGCTTAGGGGTTAGGGATATAGTGAAGGTTCAGTGTTAGGGTTAGGTTTAGGGTTCAGGGTTAGGGTTAGCTTTAGGGGTTATGGTTAGGGTTAGGTGTTAGGTTAGTGTCAGGGTTAGGTCTAGTCGTGAGGGTAAGGTTTAGGGTTAGCTTTAAGAGCTAGGGTTAGGTTTAATGGTTAGGATTAGGATTACGGTTAAAGCTTAGGGTAATGCTTAGGGGTTAGGGTGAAGGGTGAAGGGTTAGGGCTTTTGTTAGGCATAGCGTTGGGGTTAGAACTAAGGGTTCCTGTCAGTGTTAGGGTTGTAGGCAGCGTTACGGTTAGGCTTAGCGGTGGAGAATTAGGGTTAGGGATTAGGTGTTACAGTTATGACTAGGAGATAGGGTTAGAATTATGGGATAGGGGATGTTCTCAGGGAATGGGTTATGCATTAACGTTACGTTAAGAGGTTAAAGTTAGGCTCACGGTGAGGTTTACGTGTTAAGGGGAGAAATAGGAACAGGGTTAGGTGCCATGTTCAGGGTTAGGGTTATCTGTTAAAGGTATCATTTATGCTTAGCGCACGGGCCCTGTCGGCATTACGCTGGGGGGAGGTTAGGGGGCTGGGATTGTCACCGGGAACCCACTGTATCGGACTCTGGGTATGGGCCCGTGGGTTTCATGCAGGACACAGTGGTAGAGCCTCCTTTCACACATGGCATGGGAGGATTGCAGGCTTTCTAAACTCTAAGAAAGCAAGAAGTCTGAGAATTAGATTTAGGGTTAGGATTATGGTTAGGGTTCAGGATGAAGTGTAGTGTTATGGTGAGGGGATAGGGTTACAGATTAGGGTTACGGTTTAAGGTTACTGTTAGGTTTAACGGTTACAGTTCGTTTTGGGGTTGAGGTTTGCGGATAGGGTTCAGATGAGGGGTCAGGTTTTGGTACAGGGTTAGGGTTGTGTTAGGTTTAGGTTTGAAGATTAGGATTAGAGTTAGGATTAAAGGTTAGCATGAGAGTTAACGGTTAAGATTAAGGTTAAGGGTTAGGGTTAGGGTTTAGGTTTAGGGTTAAGGGTTAGGGTTAGTTTTAGGGTTAGAGTTATGTGTTACGGTTTGTGTTAGAGGTTAGGGTTAGGTTTACTGTTCACGGTTAGGGTTACGTTTAGGGGTTAGCATTAGGGTTAGGGATTAGGTTTAGGGTAAGTGTTTAGAGTTAGTGTTGGGCTTTAGGCTCGGGGCTTAGGTTCAGGGTCAGGGGTTAGGGTTGGTGGTAGAGCTTAGATTTAGCGGTCAGTTTAAGGGCACAGGACCTGGTTAATCTACGGTGAGAGGGGTGCGGTCGGAGTCACCACGAAAGCACAACATCATTCCCTGGGCCCTCGGACAAGACCTACATGCAGGACTCAGGCGGAGCCTCATCTCACACATGGCATTGCTGTATTGTAGGCTTGCTTCACTCGGGAATGGAAGTAGTGTGAGAATTAAGGTTAGGGTTGGGGTTAGGGGTTTCGAGTTAGGGGTTAGGTTTCGAGTCATGGTTAGGTGCTAGTGGTTAGGGGTAGAGTTAGTGTTACGGGTTCGGTGTTAATTCTGGGTTAGGGGGCCAGGGGTAGGTTTAGGGTTGGGGTTAGTGTTATCGTTAGCGGTTAGGGTTAATGGATAGGGTTAGGGTTAAGGGTAGGCTTAGGGTTAGGGTTCAGGGTTAGGGTTAAGGTTTAGGGTTCGGGTCAGGGTTAAGGGTTAGGGTTAGGGTTAGGGTGTTATGGTTAAGGATTAGGTTTATTGTTCAGGTTTAAGGTTAGCATTATGGGTTTGTGTTACTTCTAACTGTAGGTCAGTGTTGGGGTTAGAACTCTAGGCATTAAGGTAAAGGTTAGAGTTAGGGTTAAGAGTTGGGGTTATGTTTAATGGTTAGGATTGGGATTAGGGTTAAGGGTTAGGGTTAAGGTTAGGGGTTATGACTAAGGATCAACGGTTACGGTTATTTTTAGGTGTAGGGTTAGGGTAAGGGGTTAGGGTTAGTGTTAGTGTTGCTGGTAGGGTTAAGGTTAGGGTTGGTGTTTCAGAATTAGAGATTAGGTGTTATGGTTATGGCTAGGAGTTAGGGTTAGAATTACAGTATAGGGCTTGTTCTCAGGGTGTCATGCATTAACGTTACGATATGGGGTTAAAATTAGGGTTACGGTGAGGTTTACGTGTTAAGGTGAGCAGTAGGATCAGGGTTAGGTGTTATGTTCTGGGTTAGGGTTATGGATGAGGGGTAGTGTTTATGCTTAGGGCATGGGCCCTGTATGCCCTAGGAATCGAAGTTAGGGGTCGGTTGTGGTCGCTGGGAACCCACTCTATTGTACGCTGTGTATGGGCCTCTGGGTTTCTTGCAGGACACTGTGGCAGAGCGGGCTTTCATGCATGGCTTAGTAGGATTGTAGGCTTTCAAAACTCTGAGAAAGCAAGAAGTCTGAGAATTAGATTTCGGGTTAGGATTACGGTACTGTTTAGGGATGAAGATTAGTGATAGGGTGAGGGCTTAGGGTTAGAGGTTAGGGTTAGGGTTAGGGTTGTTTGTAGGGTGAAGTTTAGGGTTGGCATTTTAGAATTAGGGATGAGGTCTTATGGTTATGGCTGGGGATTAGGATTAGAATTATGGGATGGGGCTTCTTCTCAGGGTGTTATGCATTAAGGTTAAGATAAGGGGATAAGTTAGGGTTACGGGGAGGTTTATGTTTTAAGGTGAGCAATAGGATCAGGGTCAGGTGTTATATTCAGGGTGAGGGTTATCTGTTAGGGGTAGTGTTTATACTTAGCGTACAGGCCCTGTCTGCACTTGGCGGGGGGCTGGGGTTAGGGGGATGGGATTGTCCCCGGGAACCCACTCTATCGTACGCTGGATATGGGCTCCTGGGTTTCATGCAGGACACAGTGGTAGAGCCCCCTTTTACTCATGGCATGGGAGGATTTTAGGCTTTCTAAACTCTGAGAAAGCAAGAAGTCTGACAATTAGATTTAGGGGTAGGATTATGGTAATGTTTAGCGAGGAAGATTAGTGTTAGGGTGGGCTCTTAGGGTTAGGGGTTAGGGTTTAAGGTTTGTGTTATTTTTAACAGTTACAGTTACGTTTATGGTTAAGTTTCAGGGTTAGGGTTAAGGTTTGGTTTTATCGTTTGGCACAGGGTTAGGCTTCAGTGTTAGCTTTATGGTTAAAGATTAGGATTAGGGTTAGGGTTAAGGGTTAGTGTGAGGGTTAATGGTAAGGTTCAAGATTAAGGGTTAGGGTTGGGCTTAGGGTTAGGAATAAGGCTTCGTGTAACATTTAGGTTTAGAGTTAAGTGTTATGGTTATGGCTAGAGGTTAGGGTTAGGTTTAGGGTTCATGGTTAGGGTTACATTTAGGGGTTCGGGTTACGGGTTAAGTTTAGGGCGAGTGTTTAGTGTTACTGTTGGGCGTTAGGATAAGGGCCGAGGTTTAGGGTTAGGATTTAGGTTTAGTGTTAGGGCTTAGATTTAGTGGTTAGTTTAAGGGCACATGCTCTGTTTAATCTATGGTGGGAAGGGTGCAGACTGGGTCGCCTCAACACCACACCATCGTACTTGGGCCTTGGGCCCAGACCTACATGCAGGACTCAGGCAGAGCCTCTTCTCACTCGTGGCATGGCTCTATTGTAGGCTTGGTCAACTCTGAGAACGAAGGAAGTGTGAGAATTAGGGTTATGGTTAGGGTTATGTGTTTGGGGTTAGAGGTTTGGGTTTGAGTGAAGTTTAGTGGTTAGGAATTAGAAGTTAGGATTAGTGTGTCAGGGGTTAGGTGTTAGGTTTTTGTAAGGGGCTAGCGTTAGATTTAGGTTTAGGGTTAATATTCAGGTGGGTTAGGGGTCAGCGTTAGGGTTAGGCTTACAAGATAGGATTAAGGTAAAGGGTGAAGGCTTAAGATTAGCAGTAAGGGTTAAGGTTAGGGTTAAGGGTTAGGGTTTCGGTCCAAGTTAAGGGTGAGAGTGAGGGTTAACAGTTGCGATTAGGGTAATGGTTTAGGGATAGTAATAGGTTTAAGGGATAGGGTTAGGGTTAGGTTTAGGGTTCGGGGTTAGGGTTAGCATTAGCGGTTAGGGTTAGGGTTAGGGGTTAGGGTTACAGTTAGGGTTAGGTCTAGGCATTATGGTAATGGTTCGTGTTAGGGTTAAGAATTAGGGTTAGGTTTAATTGTTAGGATTATGATCAGGGTAATGGTTAGGGTTAGGGTTAGCGGTTAGAGTTAGGGTTAGTGTTAGGGTTGTTTGTAGGGTGAAGGTAATGTTTAGCAGTTTAGAATTAAGGTTAGGGATTAAGTGTTACGGTTATGCTAGGAGTTAGGCTTAGAATTAAGGGATAGGGTTTGTTCTTAGGGTAAGTGTTATGCAATAACATTAGGATAGGGGTTAAAGTTAGGGTTACAGTGAGGTTTACGTGTTAAGGTGAACAATAACATCAGGGTTAGGTGTTATGTTCAGGGTTAGGGTTATGGGTGAGGTGCAGGGTTTTTGCTTAGGGCATGGGCCCTGTCAGCACTAGCAGGGGGAGTTAGGGGGCTGTGATTGTCCCCGGGAACCCACTCTATTGTGCACAGAGTATGGGCTCCTGGGTTTCATGCAGGACACTGTGGCAGAGCCAGCTTTCACGCATGGCTTTGGAGAATTGTAGGCTTTTAAAACTCTGAGATAGCAAGAAGTCTGAGAATTAGATTTAGGGTTAGGATTATGGTTAGGGTTAGGGATGAAGATTAGTCAGGGAGAGGGCTTAGGGTTAGGGCTTAAGCTTCGAGTGAGGATTAGGGGTTAGGGAGTAGGTGTTGGGTTTAGTGATAGGGTTAGGGCTTAGGGGTTAGGGTTGGGTTAGGGGCTAGGGTTAGATTTAGAGTGGGGTTAGGGTTAGCGTTATGGGTTAGAGTTAGGGTTAAGGGATAGGGTAAGGGTTAAGCGTTAAGGCTTAGGGTTAGCGTTAAGTGTTAGGTTTAGTTTTAAGGGTTAGGGTTACAGTTCGAGTTAAGGGTTAGTGTGGGGTTAACGGTTAGGGCTAGGGTTATGGGTTAAGGATAGAGTTAGGTTTAAGGCTTAGGATTAGGGTTCAGTGTTAGGGTTAGCATTAGGGATTAGGGTTAGGGTTAGGGGTTACGTTTACTCTTAGGGTTAGGTCTAGGCATTAGGGTACGTGTTAGTGTTAGGCTTAAGAGTTAGGGTTAGGTTTAATTGTTAGGATTAGGATCAGGGTTAAGGGTTAGGGTTAAGTGTCAAGTGTTACGGTTATTTTTAGGTGTACGGTTAGGGTTAGCGGTTAGGGTTAGGGTTAGTTTGTAGGGATAAGGTAATGTTTAGCAGTTTTGAATTAGCCTTAGGGATTAGGTGTTACAATTGTGGCTAGGAGTTAGGGTTAGAATTAAGGGATAGGGGTTGTTCTTAGGGTAAGTCTTATGCATTAACGTTAGGATAACAGGTTCAAGTTAGAGTTATGGTGAGGTTGATGTGTTAAGGTGAGCAATAGTATCAGGGTGAGCTGTGATGTTCAGGGTTAGGGTTATGGGTGAGGGGTAGTGTTTATGCTTATATCACGAGCCCTCTCTGCTCTAGGAGGGGGCTTAGAGGGCTGGGATAGATGCCGGAAGCCGCTCTATCATACACTGGGTATGGGCCCCTTGGTTTCATGCCGGACACAGTGGCCAAGCCTCCTTCTACACATGGCATGGGAGGATTGTAGGCTTTGTAAACTCTGAGAAAGCAAGAAGTCTGAGAATTAAATTTAGGGCTAGGATTAGGGTTAGGGTTAGCAATATAGGTTACTGTTATGGTGAGGGCTTAGGGTTAGGGGTTTCAGTTAGGGTCAGGGTTAAAGGTTAGTGTTAGGTTTAACAGTTACAGTTAGGTTTAGGGTTAAGCTTTAAGGTTTAAGCTTAGGGTTAAGATTAGGGGTTAGGTTTTGGTACAGGGTAAGGGTTAAGTGCTAGGTTTAGGCTCAAAGATTAGGATTAGGGTTAGGGTTAAGGTTTAGTGTGAGGGTTAACGGTTAGGGTTAAGGTTAAGTGTTAGGTTTATGGGTTAGGGTTAGGGTTAAGTGTTCATGTTAGGTTTAGGGTTAGAGTTAAGTGTTATGGTTAGGGTTAGGGGTTTGGGTTAGGTTTAGGGTTCATGGTTAAGGTTACATTTAGGGGTTAGGTTTAGGGTAAGCGTTTAGTGTTAGTGTTGGGCATTAGGGTCAGGGCTTAGGTAGGGTTAGGGGTTAGGGTCAGTGTTTGGGCTTTGATTTGGCGGTTAGTTTAAGGGTACAGGACCTGTGTAATCTATGGTGAGAAGGGTGCAGAATGTTTCCATGCGACACTACACCATCGGATCCTGGGCCTTTGGCCCAGACCTACTTGCAGGACTCATGCGGAAACTCTACTCACGCATTGCATGGTTGTATTTTAGGCTTGGTTAACTCTGAGAATGGAAGTAGTGTGAGAAATAGGGTTATGGTTAGGGTTAAGGGTTTGGTGTTAGGGGTTAGGGTTCAAGTGAGGTTTAGTGGTTAGGGACTAGGATTTAGGGTTAGTGTTAGGGTTAGGGGTTAGTTTTGCGTTAGGGGCTAGGGTTAGATTTATGGTTGGGGTTAGTGTTAGGGTTAGGATTAGGCATCAGGGTTAGTGTTAGGGTTAAAGGATAGGATTGGCGTTAAGTGTTTAGGCTTAGGGTTTGTGTTAAGTGTTAGGGTTGGGGTTTAGGCTTAGGGTTACGGTTTGAGTTAAGCTCTAGGGTGAGGGTTAAAGATTAGGCTTAGGATTATTGGTTAGGGATAGAGTTATGTTTAAGGGTTAGGGATAGGGTTAGGTTTAGGGTTCAGTGTTAGGGTTAGCATTAGGGGTTAGGGTTAGGGTTAGGGGTTAGGCGTAGTGATGTATTAAGGGCTATGGTTAGAATTAGGATTGGGGTTAGTGTTAGGTTTAGGGTTAGGGGTTAGGTTTAGGGTTAAGGGATAGGATTATGGTTAAGGGTTGGGCGTAGCTTTAGGGTTAAGATTTAGTGTTAGGGTCCGGTTTAAGGGTTAGGGTGAGGGTTAACGGTTAGGGTTAGGGTTGGGGTTAGGGTTTAGGGATATAGTTAGTATTAAGTGTTAGAGTTAGGGTTAGGGTTCAGGGTTAGGGTTAGCTTTAGGGGTTATGATTAGGGTTAGGTGTTAGTTTAGTGTTAGTGTTAGGTCTAGGCGTCAGGGTAAGGTTTAGGGTTAGGGTTAAGAGCTAAGGTTGGGTTTAGTGGTTAGGATTAGGGTTAGGGTTAGGAGTTAGGGTAAAGGGTCAAGGGTTAGCATTATTTTTAGCCATAGCTTTGGCGTTAGGAGTAAGGGTTAGGTTCAGTGTTAGGGTAACAGTAGGTTACCGTAACAGTAACTACGTAGGGTAACAGTTAGTGTTAGTGGTTTAGAATTAGGGTTAGGGATTAGTTGTCACAGTTATGACTAGGAGATAGGGTTAGAATTATGGGATAGGGGTTAATCTCAGGGTAAGTGTTATGCATTAACGTTAGGATAAGAGGTTAAAGTTCAGGTTATGGTGAGGTTTACATTCTAAGGTGAGCAATAGAATCAGGGTTAAATGTTATTTTCAGGGTTAGAGTTTTGGGTGAGGTGTAGAGTTTATGCTTAGGGCACGGGCCTTGTCTGCATTAGGCGGGGGGGGGGGGTTAGGGGGCTGGGATTGTCACCAGGAACCCACTCTATCGTACTCTGGTTATGGGCCCCAGCGGTTCATTCAGGACACAGTGGAAGAGCCTCCTTTCACGCATGGCATGGGAGGATTGTAGGCTTTCTAAACTCTAAGAAAGCAAGAAGACTGAGAATTAGATTTAGGGTTAGGGTTAGGGTTCGGGTTAAGGATCAAGGTTAGTATTAGGGTGAAGGCTTAGAGTTAGGGGTTACGGGTAGCGTTACAGGTTACTCTTAGTTTTAACCGTTACAGTTAGGTTCAGGCTTAAGGTTTATGGTTAGGTTTAAGGTTAGGGTTTAGGGTTTGGTACAGGATTAGGGTTAAATATTAGGTTTAGGGTTAAAGATTACGATTAAGGTTAGGTTTAAAGGTTAGTGTGAGGGTTAACAGTCAGGGTTAAAGTTAAGAGTTAGGGTTAGGGTTAGTGTTAGGATTAAGGGTTCATGTTAGGTTTAGGGTTAGAGTTAAGTGCTATGGTTAGCGCTCGAGGTTAGGGTTAGGTTTAGGGTTCACAGTTAGGGTTACGTTTAGAGGTTAGCATTAGGGTTAGGGATTAGCTTTAGGGTAAGAGTTTAGAGTTAGTGTTGGGCTTTAGGCTCAGGGCTTAGGTTTAGGGTCAGAGGTTAGGGTTGATGTTAGGGCTTAGATTTAGTGGTTAGTTTAAGGGCACAGGACCTGTTTATTCTACAGTGAGAGGGGTTAGGGTTAGGGTTAGGGTTGTCGTAGGGGTTAAGGTTAGATTTAACCTTGGGGTTAGTGTTAGGGTTAGGATTAGGGGGTTAGTGTTAGGGTTAGGGGTTAAAAACACCTACAGCCAGCCCTAACCCGATTTATGACACTTCTTCCATTCTCAGAGTTAACCAAGCCTACAATACAGCCATGTCATGCGTGAGAAGAGGCTCCACCTGAGTCCTGTATGTAGGTCTTGGCCCAAGGCCCAGCGTACGGTGGTGTTGTGTCGCAGCGACCCTGTGCACCACTCTCACCATAGATTAAACAGGTCCTGTGCCCTTAAACTAACCGCTAAATCTCAGCCCTAACACTAATCCTAACCCCTAACCCTAAAAGTTATCCTTAACCCTACTGTTAACACTCAAACTAACCCTTAACTCTAACCCTTGTCATGATCTTTAACCCTAACCCTAACACTTAACCCTAACCCTGTACCAAACCATAACCCCTAAGCTTAACCCTAACCCTAAACCTAAACCCTAAGTCTAACTGTAACTGTTAAACCTAACAGTAACTTTTAACCCTAAAACTAACCGTATCCCCTTACCCGAAGCCCTCACCCTAAGATTAAACTTCATCCCTAACCATAACGATAATCCTAACCTTAAATCTAATTCTCAGACTTCTTACTTTCTTAGAGATTTGAAAGCTTACAAACCTCCTTTACCATGCGTGAAATCAGGCTCTGCCAGAGTGTCCTACAAGAAACCCATGGGCCCATACCCTGCATACGATAGAGTGGGTTTCTGGTGACAATCGCATCCCCCTCAATCCCACTCCTAGGGCAGACAGGGCCCATACCCTAAGCAAAACCCTACCCCTCACTCATAATTCTAACCCTGATCCTATTGCTCACCTTAACACATAAACCTCACCGTAAACCTAACTTTAACCACTTATCCTAACATTAATGCATAACACTTATGCTAAGAACAACCCCTATCACTTAATTCTAACCCTAACTCCTAGCCATAACAGTAACCCCTAATCCCTAACCCTAATTCTAACCACTAAACATTACCTTAACCCTGCAAACAACCCTAATACTAACCCTAACCTTAAACGCTAACCCTGACCTTATCCCTAAACATAACCTTAAAAGTTTACCCTAAACCCTAACCCTATCCCCTAACCCTAAGCCTAACCCTTAATTCTGATCCTAATCCTAACAATTAAACCTAACCCTAACCCTTAACCCTAACACCAACCCTTACCTTAATGCCGAGACCTAATCTTAGCAGTAAAGCTACCTCTAACCCTAACCCTAGACCTTAAACCTAACACTATCCCTAACTTATAACCCTAACCCTAACTGTTAACCCTCACCCTAACCCTTAACTCGGACCATAACCCTAACCCTTAACCCTAACCCTATCCCTTAATGCTAACCCTAAGCCTTAACCCTTAACCCTAATCCTATCCCTTAACCCTAACCCTAACCCCTAACCCTAACCCCAACCCTAACCCCAACCCTAAATCTATCTCTAGTCCCTAACCCAACCCTAACCGTTAACCCCTAATGCTAACATTAACCCTAACCCCTAATCCCTAACACCTAACCCTCACGCGAACACTAACCCCTAACCCCAAACACCTAACCCTAATCATAACCATAATTCTCACACTTCCTCCATTCTCAGAGTTAGCCAAGCCTACAATAAAACCATGCCATGCGTGAGAAGAGGCTCTGCCTGAGACCTGCATGTAGGTCTGGGCCCAAGGCCTAGGGTACGATGGTGTGGTGTGGCGATGACCCATTCTGCACACTTCTCACCATAGATTACACAGGTCCTGTGCCCTTAAAATAACCTCTAAATCTAAGCCCTAACGCTAACTCTAACACTAACCCTTAACCCTAAACTTAAGCCCTGACCCTAACGCCCAACACTAACATTAAACCCTTACCCTAATCCTTACCCATAACCCTAATGCCTAAACGTAACCCTAACGATGAACCCTAAACCTAACCCTAACCCCAAACCCTAACCATAACACTTAACTCTAACCCTAAACCTAACACGAACACTTAAACCTAAACTTAACCACTAACCCTAACACTTAACCTTAACCCTAACCGTTAACTCTCACACTAACCCTTAAACCTAATCCTAATCGTAATCTTTAACCCTAAACCTAACAGTTAACCCTTACCCTGTACCAAAACCTAACCCCTAACCTTAACCTTAACCCTAACACTTGACCCTAAAGCTAACTGTAACCATTAAACCTAACACTAACCTTTAACCCTGACCGTAACTCTAACCCCTAACCCTAAGCCCTCACCCTAATGCTAAACTTTATCCTTAACACTAACCATAATCCTATCCCTAAATCTAATTCTCAGACTTCTTGCTTTCTCAGAGTTTTGAAAGCCTACAATCCTCCCATGCCATGCATGAAAAGAGGCTCTGCCACTGTGTCCTGCATGAAACCCAGGGACCCATACCCAGTGTACGATAGAGAAAGTTCTCGGCCACAATCCTAGACCCCTAATCCTCCCGCCTAGTGCAGACAGGGCCCGTGCCCTAAGCATAAAAAGTACGCCTAACATATAACCCTAACCTTGAACGTAACACCTAACCCTGATCCTACTGCTCACCTTATCATGTAGACCACACTGTAACCCTAACTTTAACCGCATCTCCTAAAGTTAATGCATAACACTTACACTGAGAACAACGCCTATCCCATAATTCTAACCCTAAATCTTAGCCATAACCATAAAACCTAATCCCTAACCCTAATTCTAAACTGCTAACCCTAACCTTAACACTACCAACAACCCTAACACTAACCCTAACCCTAACCCTCACCCCTAATCCTACCCTATGCCTAAAAGTAACCCTAACTCCTAACCCTTATCCCTAACCAAAAGCCCTGTCCCTAACCATAAGACTTAAGTCTCACCCTTATACCCTAACCCTAATACGAATCCTTAAGCCTAACCCCCAATCCTAACAATTAACCTTAACCCTAACTGTTAACGCTCACCCTAACCCTTAAATCAGACCAAAACCCTAACATTTAACCCTAACCCTAATCCCTAATGCTAACCCTAAGCCTTAACCCTTTACCCTAATCCTATCCCTTAAGCCTAACCCTAACCCTAATTCCTAACCCTAACCATAATCCCTAACCCTAACCCTAACACTAACCCTAACTCTGAATCTAACCCTAGCCCGTAAACCAACACTAACCCCTAACCCCTAACCCTAACACTAACACTAACTCCTAATTTCTAACCCCTGAACCACACTCGAACCCTAACCCCTAACCCCAAACAATTAACCATAACCATAACCCTAATTCTCACACTTCCTCCATTTTCAGAGTTCACCAAGCCTACAATAGAGCCATGCCATGAGTGAGAAGAGGCTCCGCCTGAGTCCTGCATGTAGGTCTGGGCCCAAGGCCCAGGTACGATGGTGTGGTGTCAAGGGGACCAATTCTGCACCCTTCTCACCATAGATTAAACAGGTCCTGTGCCCTTAAACTAACCGCTAAATCTAAGCCCTAACACTAAACCTAAACGCTAACCCTAAACCTAAGCCCTTATCCTAATGCCCAACACTAACACCAAACACTCACCCTAAACCTAACCCGTAACCCTAACCCCTAAACGTAACCCTAACCATGCACCCTATATCTAACCCTAACCCCTAACCCTAACCATAACACTTAACTCTAACCCTAAACTAACATAAACCCTTAACACTAAACCTAATCCCTAACCCTCATGCTTAACCCTAACCGTTAATCCTCACACTTACCTTTAAACCTAACCCTAATTGTAATCTTTAACTCTAAACTTAACACTTAAACCTTAACCTGTACCAAAACCTATCCCCTAAACTGAACCCTAACACTAAACCTTAACGCTAAACCTAACTGTAACTGTTAAACCTAACACTGACCTTTAACTCTGACCCTAAACCTAACCCCTAACCCTAAGGCATCACCTTAACACTAAACTTCATCCCTAATTCTAACCATAATCCTAACCCTAAATCTAATTCTCAGACTTTTTCTTTCTCAGAGTTTAGAAAGCCTATAATCCTCCCATGCCATGTGTGAAAGGAGGCCCTGCCACTGTGTCCAGGGGCCAATACCCAGCATACGATAGAGTGATTTCCCGGCGAATATGCTAGCCCCCTAACCTCTCCGCCTAGTGCAGACAAGGCACGTGCCCTAAGCATAAACACAACCCCTAACCAATAACCCTAACCATAACTGTTAACTCTCACCCTAACATTTAACCCTGACACTAACCCTAACCCGTAAACCTATCCCTAAACCTTTACCCAAAGCCTAAGCCTTAACTCTAACACTATCATTTAACCCTAGCCCTAACCCCTAAATGTTACACTAACCATGAACCCTAAGCCTAACCGTAACCCCTAACACTAACCATAACACTTAACTGTAACCCTAAACCTAACAAGACCCCTTAACCCTAACACTAACCCCTAACCCTAGCCCTTAAACTTAACCCTAAACTTTTACCCTCACACTAACCTTTAACACTAACCATAATGCTAATCTTTAACCCTAAACCTAACACTTAACTCTTACCCTGTACGAAACCCTAACCCCTGACCTTAACCCTGACAATAAACTTTAACCCTAAACCTAACTTTAACCGTTAAAACTAACACTAACCTTAACCCTAACTCTATCCCTAACCCTTAACCCTAAGCCCTCACCCTAACACTAATCGTCATCCCTAATCCTAACCATAATCCTATCCCTAAATCTTAATCTCAGACGTCTTCCTCTCTCAGAGTTTAAAAAGCCCTCACCCTAAAATTTAACCCTAAACCTAACTGTAACTGTTTAAACTAACACTAATCTTTAACCATAACCCTAACCCTTAACCTGAACCCTAAGCCAAACTCTTAACCCTAATCCTATCCCTTAACCCTAACTCTAATCCCTAACTCGAACGCTAACACTAACCCCAACCCTAAACCTAACCCTAGCCCCTAACCCAACCCTCACCCCAACCCCTAACCCTAACCCCTAATGCCTAACCCCTAACCCTCATTTGAACACTCTCTCCTAAACCCAAATCCCTAACCCTAACCATAACCCTAATTCTCACACTTCTTCCATTCTAAGAGTTAACCAAGCCTACAATACAACCATGCCATGCATGAGAACAGGCTCCCCCTGATTCCTGCATGTACGTCTGAGCCCAAGGCCCAGGGTACAATGCTGTGGTGTCTCAGCGACCGATTCCACACCCTTCTCACCATAGATTAAACAGGTCCTCTGACCTTAAACTAATCGCTAAATCTAAGTCCTAACACTAACCCCTACCCTAAACAGAAACCCTGACCCAAACTCCCTTCACTAACACTATACCCTTACACCAAACCTAACCCCTAAACCTAACCCCTAAACATAACCTTAACCATGAACCCTAAACCTGAACCTAAACCCTAACACTTAAGTGTAACCCTAAACCTAACACGAACCCCTAATCCTAACCCTAAACCCTAACCCTAACCCTTCACCTTAACCCTAACCGTTAACCCTCAGCTAACCCTTAAACCTAACACTAATCCTAATCTTTACCCCTAAGCCGAACACTTAACCCTAACCCTGTACCAAACCCTAATCCCTAACACTAAGCCCTCTCCCTAACACTAAACTTCATCCCTAACCCTAACTGTAATCCTAACCCTAAATCTAATTCTGAGACTTCTTGCTTTCTCAGAGTTTAGAAAGCCTACAATCCTCCCATGCCATGCATGAAAGGAGGCTCTGCCACTGTGCCCTGCATGAAACCCAGAGGCCCATACCCAGCATACGATAGAGTGGGTTCCTGGTGACAATCCCAGCCTCCGAGCCCCCCCACCTAGTGAAGACAGGGCCTGTGCCCTAAGCATAAACACTGCCCCTAACCCATAACCATAACCCTGATCATAACATCTGACCCTGATCCTATTGCTCACCTTAACATGTAAAACTCACCATAACCCTAACCCTAACCCCTTATCCTAACGTTAATGAATAATACTTACCCTGAGGACAACACCTATCCCATAATTCTAACCCTAACTCTTATTCATAACTGTAAAACCTAATACCTAATTGTAAGCTGCTAACCCTAAATTTAACCCTACCAACAGCCCTAACACTAACCCTAACCCTAACCCTTGATCCTTAAGCCTAAACCCTAACCCTAACCCTAACCCTAAGTATAAACTCTACCTCTCACCCATAACCCTAACCCTGAACATAAAACCTAACCCTGATCCTATTGCTCACCTTAACACGTAAAGCTCACCGTAACACTAACTTTAACCGCTTACCCTAACTTTAAGCATAAAACTGACCCTGAGACCAACCCCTATGCCATAATTCTAACCCTAACTCCTTACCATAACCATAACACCTAATCCCTAACCCTAATTCTAAACTGCTAAACCTAACCTTAAGCCTACAAAAAACCTTAACGGTAACACTAACCCTAACACCTAATCCTAACCCTGTGCCTGAAAATAAACCTAACCCTTAACCTTTAACCCTAATGCTAACCCATAACCCTAACCATAACACTTTACTCTAACCCTAAATCTAACACGAACGCTTAACACTAGCCCTAAACCCTAACCCTAACCCTTAAACACAAACCTAACCGTTAACACTCACACTAACCGTCAACCCTAATCCGAATTCTAATCTTTAACCCTAAACCTAACACTTAACCCTAACCCTGTACCAAACCCTAACCCCTAACCATAACCCTCACCCTAAAACGTAACCCTAAACCTAACTGTAACCGTTAAACCTAACTCTAACATTTAACCTTTACTCTACCCATAATCCCTAGCCCTAATCCCTCACCCTAGCACTAACCTCATTCCTAACCCTAACTATAATCCTAACCCTAAATCTAATTATCAGACTGCTTGCTTTCTCAGCGTTAGAAAGCCTACAATCCTCCCATGCCATGAATAAAAGGAGGCTCTATCACTGTGTCCTGCCGGAAACCCCAGTGCCCATACTCAGCATACACTAGAGTGGGTTCCCGACGACAATCGCAACCCCAAACCCCTCCCCCCCTGCCTAGTGCAGACAGGGCCCGAGTCGTAAGCATAAACCCTACCCCTCACCCCTAACCATAACCCTGAACATAACACCTGACCCTGATCCCATTGCTCACCTTAAAATGTAAATCTCACCATAACCCTAAATTTAACCCCTTATCATAACGTTAATGCATAACACTTACCCTGAGAACAACTCCTATCTCTGAATTCTAACCCTAACTCCAAGCCATAACCATAACACCTAATCCCTAATGCGAATTCTAAACTGCTAACCCTAACCTTAAACCTACCATCAAACCAAACATTACCCTAGCCCCTAACTTTAAAACTATGCCTAAAAATAACCCTAACACTTCACCCTTAATCCTAACCCCTAACTCTAACCCTAACCCTACCCCTAAGACCCTAACCATAACCCTAACTGTTAACCCTCACCCTAACACGTAACCCTGAACTTAACCCTAAACCTTAACACTAACCCTTAACCCTAACCCTAAGCCAAACCCTTAACCATAATCCTATCCTTTAACCCTAAACGCTAACCCTAATATTAACCCCAACCCTAAACCTAACCCTAGCACCCTAACCCAAACCCAACAACTAACCCCTATCCCTAACACTAACCCTAACTCCTAATCCCTAGGACCTAACCCTGACTCGAACCATAATCCCAAACTCCAAACCCCTAACCCAAACCCTAACCCTGATTCTCACACTACTTCCATTCTCAGAGTAAAGCAAGCCTACAATACAGCTATACTATGCGTGAGATGAGGCTCCACCTGAGTCCTGCATGTAGGTCCTTTCCCAAGGATCAGGGAACGATTTTGTGCTTTCGTGGAGACTCCGACAGCACCCTTCTCACCGTAAATAAAACAGGTCCTGTGCCCTTAAACTAAAAGCTAAATCTCAGCCCTAACACTAACACTAACCCCTAACCGTAAACATAAGCTCCGACCGTAACGCTGAACACGAACTCTAAAACCTTACCCTAAACCTAATCCCTAACCCTAACACTAACCCCTAAACATAACACTAACCATGAACCCTAAACCTAACCCTAACCATAACACTTAACGCTAACCCTAAAGCCTACACGAAGACTTATTCCTAACACTAACAAAAACCCTAGCCCTTAGTCTTGATCCTTATCATTAACCCTCACACTAGCCCTTAACCCTAACCCTAATCCTAATCTTTAACCCTAAAGCTAAAACTTAAGCCTAACACTGTACCAAACGCTAAACCTTAACCTTAACCCTAACCCTAAAACATAACCATAAACCTGACTGTAACGGTTAAACCTAACACTAACCTTTAACCCTAACCACTGACCTTCAGAACGCACCCTAACACTAACCTTCATCCCTAAACATTACCATAAACCTACCCCTAAATCTAATTCTCAGACTTCTTGCTTTCTCAGAGTTTAGAAAGCCTACAATTCTCCCATGTCATGAGTAAAAGGAGGCTCTGCCACTGTGTCCTGCAAGAAACCCGGGGGCCCATAAGTAGTGCATGATAGAGCGGGTTCCCAGTGGCAATCCTAGTCCCTAACCCCCCCCCCCCTCCTGGTGAAGACAGGGCCCGTGCGCTAAGCAAAAACACTATCCCTAACAGATAACCCTAACTCCAAACATAAAACCTAACCCTGATCCTGTTACTCACCTTAAAACATAAACCTAACCATAACACTAATTTATCCCCTTATGTTAACGTTAATGCATAGCACCCAAAGAAGAAGCCCTATCCCATAATTCTAAACCTAACCCCTAGCCATAACCATAACACCTCATCCATATTCTAAAGTGCCAACCCTAAACTTAAACCTACCATCAACCCTAACCCTAACCCTAACCCTTAACCCTAAGCCCTCACCCTAACACTAATCTTCATCCCTAAACCGTGCCGTAATCCTAACCCAAAATCTAATTCTCAGACTTCTTGCTTTCTCAGAGTTTTGAAAGCCTACAATCCTACTAAGCCATGCATGAAAGCCCGCTCTGCGACAGTGTCCTGCAGGAAACCAGAGGCCCATACACTGCATACGATAGAGTAGGTTACCAGCGACCATCACAGACCCCTATCTTTGCCTCCTAGTGCATACAGGGCCCGTGCCCAGAGCATAAACCCTACCCCTCACCCATAAGACTAACCCAGAACATAACACCTAACCCTGATCATACTGCTCACCTTAAGAGGTAAAGCTCACCATAACCCTAACTTTAACACCTTATCTTAACGTTAATGCATGACACCCTGAGAAAAAGCACTATACTGTAATTCTAATGCTAACTCCTAGCCATAACCATAACACCTGATGCCGAATTCTGAAACGCCAACCCTAACCTTAACCCTACCAACAACACTAACACTAACCCTAACACCTTACCCTAACCCTACGCATAAAAATAACCCTAACCGTTGATCCTTAGTCATAACCCCTAACCTTAACCCTAACACTTAACCCTAATCCCAAGCCTAACCATTAAACATAACCCTAACACTTAACCTTAAACCTAACCTTTACCTTAATGCCTAGAGATCTAACCCTAACACTGACTTACAGTTAACACTAACCCTAACCCCCTAATGTTAACCTTAAACCTGAACCATAAACCTAACCCTTAACCCTAATCCTATCCCTAACCCCCTAACCCTATCCCTAACTGTTAACCCTCACCCTAACCCTTAACCGTGACCCTAACCCTAAACCTGAACCCTTACCCTAAGCCTAACCCTTAACCCTAACCCTATCCCTTAACCCTAACGCCTAACCCTAACGCTAACTCCAAACCTAAACCTTACCCTGGCCCCCTAAACCAGAGTTAACACCTAACCCGTAACACTAACTCTAACCCTAACCACTAATCCCTAGCACCTAACCCTGACTCCAAGCCTAACCCCTAACTCGAAACCCCTAACCCCAACCCTAACCCTAATTCTCACACTACTTCCATTCCCGAGTGAAGCAAGCCTACAATACAGCCATGCCATGTGTGAGATGAGGCTCCGCCTGAGTCCTGCATGTAGATCTTGTCCCAGGGCCCAGGGAATGATGTTGTGCTTTTGTGATGACTCCGACCGCACCCCTCTCACCGTAGATTAACCAGGTCCTGTGCCCTTAAACTGACCGATAAATCTAAGCCCTACCACCAACCCTAACCCCTGACCCTGAACCTAAGCCCCGAGCCTAAAGCCCAACACTAACTCTAAACCCTTACCCTAAACCTAATCCTTAACTCTAATGCTAACCCCTAAACGTAACCCTAACCGTGGACAGTAAACCTAACCCTAACCTCTAACACAAACCCTAACACATAACTCGAACCCTAAAGCTAACCCTAACCCTTAACCCTAAACCTAAACCCTAACCCTAACAATTAACCTTAACCCTAACCGTGAACTCTCACGCTAACCTTTAATCCTAACCCTAATCCTAATCTTCAACCGTAAACCTAACACTTAACCCTAACCCTGTACCTAACCCTAACCCTATACCAAACCCTAACCCCTCATCTTAACCCTAACCGTAAACATCAACCCTAAACCGAACTGTAACCGTTAAACCTAAGAGTAACCTTTAACCCTAACCCTAATCCCTAACCCTAAGCCCTCACCCTAACACTAAACTTCATCCTTAACCCTAACCAGAATCCTAACCCTAAATCTAATTCTCAGACTTCTTGCTTTCTTAGAGTTTAGAAAGCCTGTAATCCTCCCATGCCATGCGTGAAAGGAGGCTCTACCACTGTGTCCTGCATCAAACCCACGGGCCCATACCCAGAGTACGATACAGTGGGATCCTGGTGACAATCCCAGTCCCCTAACCTCCCCCCACCCCCGCCTAAGGCAGACAGGGCCCGTGCGCTAAGCATAAACAATACCTGTAACAGATATCCCTCACCGTGAACATAACACCTAACCCTGTTCCTATTTCTCCCCTTAACACGTAAACCTCACCGTGAGCCTAACTTTAACCCCTTATCCTAACGTTAGTGCATAACCCATTCCCTGAGAACAACCCCTATCCCATAATTCTAACCCTATCTCCTAGTCGTCACTGTAACACCTAATCCCTAACCCTAATTCTAAACCGCTAACTCTAACCGTAACCCTGCCTACAACCCTAACACTGACAGTAACCCTTACTTCTAACCCCAACGCTATGCCTAACAAAAACCCTTAACCCTTCACGCTAACCCCTAAGCCTTACCCTAACCCTTAACCCTAATCCTAATCCTATCCATTCAACCTAACCCTAGCTCTTAAAGCTAACCCTAAACCTTACCCTCACGACTAGACCTAACCCTGACACTAACCTAACACCTAACCCTAACCATAACCCCTACAGCTAACCTTAACCCTGAACCCTAAACCTAACCCTAACACTGAACCCTCACTATATCCCCAACCTCTAAGCCTAATCCTAACCGTTAACCCTCACCCTAACACTTAAACTGGACCATAACACTAAACATTAACCCTAACACTAAACTTTAACCCTAAACCTGAGCCCAACCCTTAACGCTAATTTTATCCTTTTACCCTAAACCTAACTCCTAAACCAAACCCTAACACTAACCCCAATCCTAACCCTAACCATACCCCTTCATAAAACACTAACTCCTAACCCTAACACTTACCAAAAACCCTAATCGCTAATCCCTAACACTAACGCTTAACCTTTACCGTAACCGTTAACCCTCACCCTAACCCTTAACGCTGACCCTAACCTTAACCTTTAATCTAAGCCTGACCCTTAACCCTAACAGTAAGGAAAACCCTCACGCCAACCTTATCCCTTATCCCTAACCCTAACACTACAGCTAAAAATAACCCTAACCTTGGATCCTTAAACCTAACCCCTAACACTTACTTTAACCCCAAACCCTAACCCTAATCCTAAGCATTAAACCTAACCCTATCTCTTAACCCTTACTCTAACGCCTAGATCTAACCCTAAAATCTAACCTACCACCTAATCCTAACCTTAAGCCCTAATGCTAACTCTAACCCTGAACCCTAAACCTACCCGTAAACCCTTAACACTAACCCTATCCATAAACCTTAACCCTGACCCTAACCATTACCCGCACCCAAGCATTTAACCCTGACCCTAACCCTAATCCTTAACGATAAACTTAACACTAAACCCCAACCCTAAGCCCAACACTTAACCCTAAACCTGACCCTTGACCCCTAACCCTAAACCTAAGCCTAACCCCAACCTGAACCCTTAATCTTGACCCTTACCCTTAACCCTCACACTAACCCTACTCCTAATCTTTAACCATGAAGCTAACACTGAAGCCTACCCCTGTGCCAAACGCTAAAGCCAAACCTTAACCCGAACCCTGAGACTTAACCGTAAACCTAACTGTAACTGTTAAACCTAACACTAACCTTTAACCCCAACCCCTAACCCAAGACCCCACCCTGACACTAATCTTCATCCCTAAACATTACCAGAATCCTACCCCTAAATCTAATTCTCAGAGTTCTTGCTTTCTCAGAGTTTAGAAAGCCTACAATCCTCCCATGCCATGAGTAAAAGGGGGCTCTGCCACTGTGTCCTGCATGAAACCCAGGAGCCCATACCCAGGGTACGATAGAGTGTGTTCCCGGGGACAATCCCATCCCCCTAACCCCAGCCCCCCGCCCAGTGCAGACAGGGCCCGTACGCTAAGTATAAACACTACCCCTAACAGATAACCCTCACCCTGAACATAACACCTAACCCTGATCCTATTGCTCACCTTAAAACATAAACCTCCCCGTAACCCTAACTTAGCCCCTTAACTTAACGTGAATGCATAACACCTTGAGAAGAAGCCCTATCCCGTAATTCTAATCCTAAACCATAGTCATAACCGTAACACCTCATCCCTAATTCTAAAACGTCAAACCTAACCTTCACCCTACCAGCAACCCTAACCCTAACCCTAACCCCTAACCCTAAGCCCTCACCCTAACCACTAATCTTCATCCCTAAACCATGCCGTAATCCTAACCCGAAATCTAATTCTCAGACTTCTTGCTTTCTCAGAGTTTTGAAAGCCTACAATCCTACTAAGCCATGCATGAAAGCCGGCTCTGCCACAGTGTCCTGCATGAAACCCAGAGGCCCATACACTGCGTGCGATAGAGTGGGTTCCCAGCGACCATCACAGACCCCTAACTTCGCCTCCTAGTGCATACAGGGCCCGTGCCCTAAGGATAAACCCTACCCCTCACCCATAACCCTAACCCAGAACATAACACCTAACCCTGATCCTACTGCTCACCTTAACAGGTAAAGCTCACCGTAACCCTAACTTTAACCCCTTATCTTAACGTTAATGCATGACACCCTGAGAACAAGACCTATACCGTAAATCTAACGCTAACTCCTAGCCATAACCATAACACCTAATCCCTAATTCTGAAACGCCAACCCTAACCTTAACCCTACCAACAACACTAACATTAACCCTAACCCCTTACGCTAACCCTACGCCTAAAAATAACCCTAACCTTTGATCCTGAGTCATTACCCATAATCTTAACCCTAACCCTCAACCCTAATCCCAATCCTTAACCATTAAACTTAACCCTTACTCTTAACCCTAACCCTGACCTTTACCCTAATGCCTAGAGATCTAACCGCAACACTGACCTACAGTTACACTAACCCTACCCTCTAACGCTAACCTTAAACCTGAACCATAAACCTAACCCTTAACCCTAACCCTATCCCTAACCCCCTTACCCTAACTCTAACTGTTAACCCTCACCCTAACCCTCAACCTTGACCCTAACCTTAAACCTTAATCCTAACCATGCGTTTCATGAGCCTCTGCCTTTGTCCTGCGTGACAGTTGAAGCCCAACACTAAGGGTAAGATGAAGTGGGGACGCAGCCTTGCTCCACACCCACAGTGCCCCGTACATTAGACGGGGCCCGTGCCCTAACACACACCGTTAAACGTAAGCCCTAACCCTATCACTAAACCAAACCCTTCGTAAGCCCTGAATCTAACTCCTAACAGTAACCCTAATCCCTGACCCTTACTCTTGCCTCTCACCCTAAACCTAAACCCAACCACTAAACATAATCCTAATCTCTAACCCTAACAGTAATCCTAACCCTAATTCTAACCTAAAACCCTAACCCCTAAATCTAATCCTAGTCCCTAACACCTAACCTTACCCTAAACCGAATTCCAATTCTCAGAGTTCTTCAATTCAAAAACTTAAAAAAGCCTACAATCCACCAATGCCGTGTCTGAGATGAGCGTCCGCCCCTATGTCCTGCATGACAGGCAGGCGCCAATGCCCAGGGTACTATGGAGTGGAGTCCTGGGGTCTGTAGGCTTGCTAAACTCCAGTTTGGAAGAATTGCTATAGTCATATATAGGGATGCTTACATTTACTTATAGAAAGCAACTATTGATGTGTGATTTGTAGGCTTGCCTTACTCTAGTTTGGATGAAGAAGCTGAATCATATATAGGAATATTAGCTTTGAGTTAGAGGAAGCATCTATGGGGGGTGCTTTTTTGGCTTGTTAAACTCTGGTTTGGAAGAAGTTCGAGAGTCTTATATAGGAACGATATCATTCATTCAGAGAAAGCAATTATAGGGAGTTGGTTTGTAGGCTTGCTAAGCTCTAGTTTGGAGGAAGGCGAGAGTCATATATAGAACGCTTACGTTCACATAAAGCGTCTACGGGGGGACGGATTCTAGGCTTCCTAAACTCTAGCTTGGAAAAAGAGGACAGTTATGTATAGGAACTCTCGGCGGGGGATTTGTAGCATTGCTAAAATCTTAGATTGGAAAAGTTGCGAGAGTCATACATAGGAATGTTAACATTCACTCAATGAAAGCAACTATAAGGGGTGCTTTCCAGGCTGGCTACACTCTAATTTGGAAAAAGTGCGACAGTCATATATAGGAAGGCTTATATTCACTCAGACAAAGCAATTATGTGTAGGTGTATAGTAGGCATGCTAACTCTAGTTTGGAAAATTTCGAGAGCCATGTATAGGAAAGCATACAGTAACTTAGAGAAAGCAACGAACAGGGGTGGAGTGTAGGCTTTCTAAACTCTAGTTTGGAGGAAGTGCCATAGTCATATATAGGAACGCTTAAATTCGTTCAGAGAAAACAGCTGTCGGGGATTGGTTTGTAGACTTATTCAACTCTAGTTTGGAAGAAGTGCGAGAGACATATATAGGAATGTTTACATTGACTCAAAGAAAGCAACTATGGGGGAGTGTTATTTTGGCATGCCAGATGTTAGTTAAGAAGAGGTACAAGACTCATATATAGGAACGCTTACATTCACACAGCGAGAGCAACTACGGAGTAGTGTCAGGTAGACATGTTAAAGTCTAGCTTGGGAGAAGTTCCAGAGTCCTATATAGGAAAGGTAACAGCCACTTTGAAAAAGCAAGTCTTGGCGGGTGGTTTGTAGGCCTGCAAAACCCTGTTTTGGTTGAAGTGTGAGAGTCATATATGAGAAGGCTTACATTCACTCAGAGAAAGCAACGATGGGGTTGTTTGTAGGCTTACTAAACTGCAGTTTGGAAGAAGCACGAGAATCACATATAGGAGCACATACATTTTGACGCACTGAAAGTAACTATGGGGTGGTGTTTTATAGGCATGCTAAACTCTAGTTTGGACGAAGTTTGAGAATCACATATAAGAAAGCTTAGAGTCACTTAGAGAAAGCAAATCTCTGGGTGTGGAATGTAGGCCTGCTAAACTCTATTTTGGTTTAAGAGTGAGTCATATATGGGAAGGCTTACATTCCCTCAGAGAAAGCAACGACGGCGTGGTGGTTTGTAGGCATACTAAACTCTAGTTTGGAAGAAGTAGGAGAATGATATATGGGAACGCTTACATTCGCGTAGAGAAAGCAATTATGGGGTGGCGTTTTTGTAGCCATGCTAATCTCTAGTTTGGAAGAAGTTAAGGAGTAATATATAGGAAAGGGTACAGTCATAGAAACCAACTCTCGGGGGATGTTTTGTACACCTGCAAAACTCCAGTTTGGAAGTGGGAGAGAGTCATATTGGGGACCGCGTGCATTCACTCAGAGAAATCAACGATGGGATTGTGATTTGTAGGCATAGTCAACTCTAGTTTGGAAAAAGTACGAGAATCGTATATAGGAAAGCTTACCTTCACGCAGAGAAAGCAACTATGGAGTGATGTTTGTATGCCTACTAAAATATAGTTTGGAGGAAGTTCGAGAGCCATATCTGGGAAGCTTACAGTCACTTAGAGAAAGCAACCCTAGGGGGTGTTTCGTAGGCCTGCTAAACTCTATTTTCAATGAAGTGTTAGAATAATATATGGGAACTCAGTGAAAGCAACGTTGTGGTTGTGGTTCCTAGAAGAAGCAAGAGAATCACATGTAGAACCGCTTACATTCCGGCACCGAATGCAACTATGGGGTGGTGTTTTGTAGGCTTGCAAAACTCTAGTTTGGACGAAATTTGAGAGTCATATATAGGAAAGTTTACAGTCACGTAGAGAAAGCAACTCTCTGGGTGTGGAATGTAGAGTTATTTTGGTTGAAATAGAGTTATTTTGGTTGAAGTGTGAGAGTCATATATGGGAACGCTTACATTCACTCAGAGAAAACAACGTTTGGGTGGTGGTTTGTAGGGCATACTAAACTGTAGTTTGGAAGAAGTACGAGAGTCCTATATAGGAACACTTACATTCACACAGAGAAAGCACTTATGGCGTCAGGTTTTGTAGGCATGCTAAACTGTAGTTTGGAAGAAGTTGGAGAACCTTATACAGGAAAGATTACCGTCACCCAGGGAAAGCAACTCTCGGGAGATTTTTTTGTACACATGCTAAACTCTAATTTGGATGAAGTGTGAGAGTCAAACATGGGACCGCTTACATTCCCTCAGAGAAACAACACTGGGGTGGTTTTTGTAGGCATACTAAATAGTTTGGAAGAAGTACGAGAATGATATTTGGGAACGCTTACATTCACACAGAGAAAGCAACTACGTGGTGGTGTTTTGTAAGCATGCTATAGTTTGGAAGAAGTTCCAAACCTGAACAGTCATTTAGAGAAAGCAACTCTTGGTGGGTGATTTTTAGGTCTGCTAAATTGTATTTTGAAAGAAGTACCAGAGTCATATATACTAATGCTTACATTCATGCAAAGAAAAAACCATGGGGTGATGTTTTGTGGGCATGTTAACCTGTAGTTTGGAAGAAGTTGGAGAGTCTTATTTAGGAAAGCTTACAGTCACCTAGAGAAAGTAACTCTCGGGAGAGCCTTTCTTGGCCTGCTAAACTCTACTTTGCATCAATTGTGAGAGTCAAACATGGGAATGCTTTCATTCATTCAGAGAACGCAACGTTTGGGTGGTGGTTTGTAGGCATTCTAAACTGTATTTTGGAGGAAGTACGAGAGTCATGTATATGAACGCTTACATTCATGCAGAGAAAGCAACTGTGGGGTGGTTTCTAGGCATGCTAAACTCTAGTTTGGACGAAGTTTGACAATCACATATAAGAAAGCTTAGAGTCGCTTAAAGCAAATCTCTGGGCGTGGAATGTAGGTGTGCCAAACTCTATTTTGGTTTCAGAGTGAGAGTCATATATGGGAAGGCTTACATTCACTCAGAGAAAGCAACGATGGTGTGGTCGTTTGTAGGCATACTGAACTCTAGTTTGGAAGAAGTAGGAGAATGATATATGGGAACGCTTACATTCATGCAGAGAAAGCAATTATGGGGTGGCTTTTTTGTAGCCATGCAAATCTCTATTTTGCAAGAAGTTAAAGAGTAATATATAGGAAAGCGTACCGTCATTTATAGAAACCAACTTTCGGGGGATGATTTGTAGGCCTGCAAAACTCTACTTTGGAAGAAGGGGGAGAGTCATATGGGGGACTGGGTATATTCACTCGGAGAAATCAACGACGGGGTTGTGGTTTGTAGGCATACTAAACTCTAGTTTGGAAGAAGGACGAGAATCATTTATAGGAACGCTTACATTCATGCAGAGAAAGCAACTATGGAGTGATGTTTGTATGCCTACTAAACGATAGATTGGAGGATGTTCGAGAGTCATATCTGGAAAGCTTACAGTCATTTAGAGAAAGCAACTCTCTGGGGGTGGTTCGTAGGCCTGCTAAACTCTATTTTCAATGAAGTGTTAAAATCATATACAGGAACGCTTACATTCACTCAGAGAAAGCAACGTTGGGGTGGCCGTTTTTGAGCATACTAAACTCTACTTTGGAAGAGGTACGAGAGACATACATAGGAACGCTTACATTAACACAGAGAAAGCAAATACGGGGTGCTGTAGTGCAGGCATGCTAAACTATAGATTGGAAGAAGTTCGAAAGCTGACAGTCACTTAGAGAAAGCAACTCTTGGCGGGTGATTTTTAGGTCTGCTAAATTGTATTTTGAAAGACGTACAAGAGTTATATACACAAACGCTTACATTTATGCAGAGAAAGAAACTATGGGGTGATGTGTTGTTGGCATGCTAAACTGCAGTTTGAAAGGACTTCCAGAGTGTTATATAGGATAGCTACAGTCACCTAGAGAAAACAACACTCGGGACAGCTTTGCAAGCCTCTAAACACTAATTAGCAGCAATTGTGAGAGTCAAATATGGGAAAGCTTACATTCACGGAGAGAACACAACGTTTGGGTGGTGGTTTGTAGGCATAATAACTGTAGGTCGGAAGAAGTAGGAGAGTCATATATATGAACAGTTACATTCACGCAGAGAAAGAAACTGTTGGGTGGTGTATGTACGCATGTTAATCTATACTTTGGAGGAAGTTTGAGAGTCATATCTGGGGAAAATTACAGTCACATAGCTAAATCAACCATCGGGGACTGGTTTGTAGGTCTGCTAAATTCTATTTTGGAAAAAGTGATTCATATAAGGGAATGCTTATGTTCACTCAGAGAAAGCAACGATGCGGTGGTGTACTGTTGGCATGCTAAACTTTAGTTTGGAAGAAGTTCGAGAGTTTTACATAGGAAAGCTTACATTCACCTAGAGAAAGCAACTCTCAGGATGTGGTTTATAGGCCTGGTGAACTCTAATTTGGCTCAAGTGTGAGAGTCATACATACGAGTTCCAAAATACAGTTTAGTATGCCTACAAACCACCAGCCTAACATTGCTTTCTCTGAGTGGATATAGGCCTTCCCTTATATGAATCTCGGACTGCTTTCAAAATGCAATTTGCCGGACCTACAAAACACCGCCCGAGAGTTGCTTTCTCCCACTATAAGCTTTCCTATATATGACTTTGGGACATAGTTTAGCATGCCAACAAAAGGCCACCCCATAGTTTGCGTGAATGTAAGCGTTCCTATGCATCACGCTCGTACTTCTTCCAAAGTATAGTACACCTACCAACCACCTCCCCAACGTTGCTTTTTCTGAGTGAATGTAAGCATTCTTTTATTCTCGTACTTCCTCCAAACTCCAGTTTAGTGTGACTAAAAATCACCACCGCAACCTTGCTTTCTCTGAGTGAATGTTAGCGTTCCCATTTAAGATTCACACTTCATCCAAAATAGAATTTAGCAGAACTACAAACTGGCCCCCAAGGGTTGCTTTCTCTGTGAGACTGTAAGCTTTCCTATTACTCTTAACTTCTTCGCAACTAGAGATTTGCATGCCTACAAAACACCACCCCATAGTTGCCCTCTCTGCGTGAATGTAAGCACTCATATATATGACTCTGCTACTTCTTCCAAAATACAGTTTAGTATGCTTACAAACAACCAACCAAACGTTGCGTTCTCTCAGAGAATGTTAGCGTTCTCAAGTATGACTGTTCCAAATGATGCAAAGTAGAGTTTAGCAGGCTTACAAACTATCTCTCGAAAGTTGCTTCCTCTGGGGGACTGTAAGCTTTCCTATAAAAGACTGTCGAACGTCTTCGAAACTACATTTCAGCACGCCAACAAAACATAACCACATAGTTTCTTTCTCAGCATAAATATAAGCGATTTTATATATGACTCTTGTACTTCTATCAAAATACAATTTAGCAGACCTCAAAATCAACCGCCAAGAGTTGCTTTCTCTAAGTCACTGTCAGCTTTCGAACTTCTTCCAAATTATATTTTATCATGCCTACAAAACACCACCCCATAGTTGCTTTCTCTGGGTCCATATAATCGTTCATATATATGACTCTCGTACTTCTTCCAAACTGGAGTTAGTATACCTATAAACCGGCACCCAAATTTACCTTTCTCTGAGTGAATGAAGCGTATCCATGTATGCCTCTTTCACTTCATCCAAATTAGAGTTTAGCGGCCCACAAACCACCTCCTGTGAGTTGCTTTCTCTAGGTGACTGTAAATTTTCCTATATAAGACTCTCGAACTTCTTCCAAACTACAGTTTAGCATGCCAACAATACAGCGCCCCATCGTTGATTTCTCTGAGTGAACATAAGTGTTCCCATATATGACTCTCACTCTTCTTCCAAAATAGAATTTAGCAGACCTACACAACACCCGATGGTTCCAATTCTCTAGGTGACTTTAATTTTTCCCACATATGACTCTCGAACTTTCTCCAAACTAGATTATGATGATTACATAGACCACCCCACAGTTGCTTTCTCTGCGTGAATGTAACCGTTCATATATGACTCTCCTACTTCTTTTGAACTACAGCATTTATTCCTACAAACCATCACGACAACGTTCTTTCTGTGAGTGAATGCAAGCGTTCTCACACTTCATCCAAATTACAGTTTAGCAGACCTACCAACAAACTACAGAGATTTGTTTTTCTCTGTGTCACTGTAATCTTTCCTATGTAAGGCTCTCGAACTTCTTCCAAACCACAGTTTAGCATGCCAACAAAATACGATCACAGAGTTGCTTTCTCTGCGTGAATGTAAGCATTCGTATATATGACTCTCCTACTTCCTCCAAAATACAGTTTAGAATGCTTACAAACCACCACCCAAACGTTGCGTTCTCTGAGTGAATGTAAGCGTTCCCATGTTTGACTCTCACAATTGATGCAATCTAGAATTTAGCATGCTTAGAAACAATCTCCCGAGAGTTGCTTTCTCTGGGTGACTGTAAACTTTCCTATGTAAGACTCGCGAACTTCTTCCAAACTACAGTTTAGCATGCCAACAAAACACCGCCCCATAGTTGATTTCTCTTCGTGATCATAAGCGTTCCCATATATGACTCTCATTCTTCTTTCAAAATAGAATTTAGCAGATCTACAAAATGGCCCCCGATGGTTGCTTTCTCTAAGTGACTGTAATTTTCCCCAGATATGACTCTCGAAATTCCTCCAAACTACAGATTAGCATGCATACATACGCCACCCAACAGTTGCTTTCTCTGCGTGAATGTAACCGTTCATATATGACTCTCCTACTTCTTCCGAACTACAGTTATTATGCCTACAAACCAACACCCAAACGTTGTGTTCTCTGAGTGAATGTAAGCGTTCCCATGTTTGACTCTCACAATCGCTGCTTGTTAGAGTTTAGCAGGCTTGCAAAGCTCTCCTGAGTGTTGCTTTCTCTAGGTGACTGTAAGCTATCCTACATAACACTCTCGAACTTCTTCCAAACTGCAGTTTAGCATCCCCACAACACATCACCCCATAGTTTCTTTCTACGCATGAATGTAAGCGTTTGTATATAAGAGTCTGACACGTCTTTCAAAATACAATTTAGCAGACTTAAAAAATCACCCGCCAAGAGTTGCTTTCTCTAAGTGACTGTCAGCTTTCGAACTTCTTCCATTCTATAGTTTAGCATGCCTGCACTACAGCACCCCGTATTTGCTTTCTCTGTGTTAATGTAAGCGTTCGTATTTATGTCTCTTGTACCTCTTCCAAAGTAGAGTTTAGTATGCTCACAAACGGCCACCCCAACGTTGCTTTCTCTGAGTGAATGTAAGCGTTCCTGTATATGATTTTAACACTTCATTGAAAATAGAGTTTAGCAGGCCTACGAACCACCCCTTGAGAATTTCTTTCTCTAAATGACTGTAAGCTTTCCAGATATGACTCTCGAACATCCTCCAAACTATAGTTTAGTAGGCATACACACATCACTCCATAGCTGGTTTGTCTGCGTGAATGTAACCGTTCATATATATGACTTTCCTACTTCTTCCGAACTACAATTAAGGCCACAAACTGCAACCCAAACCTTGCGTTCTGAGTGGATGTAAACCTTCCCATACTTGACTTTAAGAGTTGGTGCAAATTATCAGGCTTAGAAATCATCTCCCAAGAGTTGCTCTCTCTAGGTGACTGTAAGCTTTGCTATATAAGATTCTAAACTTCCTCCAAACTATAGTTTAGTAGGCATACAAACCTCACTCCATAGTTGCTTTCTCTGCATGAATGTAAGCGTTCCTATATATGATTCTCGTACTTTCTCCAAACTAGAGTTTAGTATGCCTACAAAACACAACCCCATCCTCGATTTCTCTGAGTCAATGTACGTGGTCCCCAATATGACTCTCCCACGTCTTCCAAAGTAGAGTTTTGCAGGCCTACCCTTCATCCCCCGAAAGTTGGTTTCTATAAATGAGTGTACGCTTTCCTATATAACTTCTTCCAAACTAGAGATTAGCATGGGTACAAAAAAGCCACCCCATAATTGCTTTCTCTGCATGAATGTAAGCGTTCCCATATATCATTTTCCTACTTCTTCCAAACTAGAGTTTAGTATGCCTACAAACCACCACACCATTGTTGCTTTCTCTGAGTGAATGTAACCCTTTCCATATATGACTCTCAATCTAAACCAAAATAGAGTTTAGCACGCCTACATTCCACACCCAGAGATTTGCTTTCTCTAAGTGACTCTAAGCTTTCTTATATGTGATTCTCAAACTTCGTCCAAACTAGAGTTTAGCACGCCTAGAAAACACCACCCCACAGTTCCTTTCTCTGCATGAATGTAAGCGTTTGAATATATGACTCTGGTACTTCTTTCAAAATACAATTTAGCAGACCTAAAAATCCACCGCCAAGAGTTGCTTTCTCTAAGTGACTGTCTGCTTTCGAACTTCTTCCAAACTATATTTTAGCAGGCCTACAAAACACCACCCCATAGTTGCTTTCTCTGCGTCCATATAAGCGTTCATATATATGACTCTAGTACTTCTTCCAAACTGGAGTTAGTATACCTACAAACCGGCACCCCAATTTACCTTTCTCTGAGTGAATGAAGCGTATCCATGTATGCCTCTTTCACTTCATCCAAATTAGAGTTTAGCGGCTTACAAACCACCTCCTGTGAGTTGCTTTCTCTAGGTGACTGTAAACTTTCCTATATAAGACTTTTGAACTTCTTCCAAACTACAGTTTAGCATGCCAACAATACAGCGCCCCATCATTGATTTCTCTGAGTCAACATAAGCGTTCCCATATATGACTCTCACTCTTTTTCCAAAATAGAATTTAGCAGACCTACACACCAGCCCCCGATTGTTCCTTTCTCTAAATGACTCTAATTTTCCCCAGATATGACTCTCGAACTTCCTCCAAACTACAGATTATGATGATTACATACGCCACTCCACAGTTGCTTTCTCTGCGTGAATGTAACCGTTCATATATGACTCTCCTACTTCTTCGAACTACAGTTGTTATTCCTACAAACCACCACGACAAAGTTCTTTCTCTGAGTGAATGCAAGCGTTCTCACACATCATCCAAATTACAGTTTAGTAGACCTACCAACAAACTACAGAGAGTTGTTTTCTCTGTGTCACTGTAATCTTTCCTATATAAGGCTCTCGAACTTCTTCCAAACCACAGTTTAGCATGCCAACAAAATACGATCACAGAGTTGCTTTCTCTGCGTGAATGTAAGCATTCGTATATATGACTCTCCTACTTCCTCCAAAATACAGTTTAGAATGCTTACAAACCACCACCCAAACGTTGCGTTCTCTGAGTGAATGTAAGCATTCCCATGTTTGACTCTCACAATTGATGCAAATTAGAGTTTAGCACGCTTAGAAACAATCTGCCGAGAATTACTTTCTCTAGGTGACTGTAAGCTTTCTTATATAAGACTCGCGAACTTCTTCCAAACTACACTTTAGCATCCCAACGAAACACTGCCCTATCGTTGATTTCTCTGAGTGAACATAAGCGTTCCCACATATGAATTTCACTCTTCTTCCAAAATAGAATTTAGCAGATCTACAAAACGGCCCCCGATTGTTGCTTTCTCTAAGTGACTGCAATTTTCCCCAGATATGACTCTCGAACTTCCTCCAAAGTATAGATTAACATGCGTACATACACCACCCAACAGTTTCTTTCTCTGCGTGAATGTAACCGTTCATATATATGACTCTCCTACTTCTTCCGAACTACAGTTATTATGCCTACAAACCACCACCCAAACGTTGTGTTCTCTCCGTGAATGTAAGTGTTCCCATGTTTGACTCTCACAATTACTGCTAATTAGTGTTTAGAGGCTTGTAAAGCTGTCCCGAGTGTTGCTTTCTCTAGGTGACTGTAAGCTATCCTATATAACACTCTCGAACTCCTTCCAAACTGCAGTTTAGCATGCCAACAACACATCACCCCATAGTTTCTTTCTCTGCATGAATGTAAGCGTTTGTATATGACTCTGGTACGTCTTTCAAAATACAATTTAGCAGACCTAAAAATCACCCGCCAAGAGTTGCTTTCTCTAAATGACTGTCAGCTTTCGAACATCTTCCAATCTATAGTTTAGCATGCCTGCATTACAGCACCCCGTATTTGCTTTCTCTGTGTTAATGTAAGCGTTCGTATTTATGTCTCTCGTACCTCTTCCAAAGTAGAGTTTAGTATGCTCAAAAACGGCCACCCCAACGTTGCTTTCTCTGAGTGAATGTAAGCGTTCCTGTATATGATTCGAACACTTCATTGAAAATAGAGTTTAGCAGGCCTACGAACCATCCCCAGAGAGTTGCTTTCTCTAAATGACTGTAAGCTTTCCAGATATGACTCTCGAACATCCTCCAAACTATCGTTTAGTAGGCATACAAACATCACTCCATAGTTGCTTTCTCTGCATGAATGTAAGCGTTCCTATATATGATTCTCGTCCTTCTTCCAAACTAGAGTTTAGTATGCCTACAAACCACAACCCCATCGTTGATTTCTCCGAGTGAATGTACCCAGTCCCCCATATGACTCTCCCCCTTCTTCCAAAGTAGAGTTTTGCAGGCCTACAAACCATCCCCCGAAAGTTGGTTTCTATAAATGACGGTACGCTTTCCTATATATTACTCTTTAACTTCTTGCAAAATAGAGATTAGCGTGGCTACAAAAAAGCCACCCCATAATTGCTTTCTCTGCATGAATGTAAGCGTTCCCATATATCATTCTCCTACTTCTTCTAAACTAGAGTTCAGTATGCCTACAAACCACCACACCATCGTTGCTTTCTCTGAGTGAATGTAAGCCTTCCCATATATGACTCTCACTCCGAAACCAAAATAGAGTTTAGCACGCCTACATTCCACACCCAGAGATTTGCTTTAAGCGACTCTAAGCTTTCTTATATGTGATTCTCAAACTTCGTCCAAACTAGAGTTTAGCATGCCTAGAAAACACCACCCCAGAGTTGCTTTCTCTGCATGAATGTAAGCGTTTGAATATATGACTCTGGTATTTCTTTCAAAATACAATTCAGTAGACCGAAAAATGAACCGCCGAGAGTTGCTTTCTCTAAGTGACTGTCTGCTTTCGAACTTCTTCCAAACTATAATTTAGCAGGCCTACAAAACACCACCCCATAGTTGCTTTCTCTGCGTCCATATAAGCGTTCATATATATGACTCTAGTACTTCTTCCAAACTGGAGTTAGTATACCTACAAACCGGCACCCCAATTTACCTTTCTCTGAGTGAATGAAGCGTATCCATGTATGCCTCTTTCACTTCATCCAAATTAGAGTTTAGCGGCTTACAAACCACCTCCTGTGAGTTGCTTTCTCTAGGTGACTGTAAACTTTCCTATATAAGACTCTCGAACTTCTTCCAAACTACAGTTTAGCATGCCAACAATACAGCGTCCCATCGTTGATTTCTCTGAGTCAACATAAGCGTTCCCATATATGACTCTCACTCTTCTTCCAAAATAGAATTTAGCAGACCTACACACCAGCCCCCGATTGTTCCTTTCTCTATGTGACTCTAATTTTCCCCAGATATGACTCTCGAACTTCCTCCAAACTACAGATTATGATGATTACATACGCCACCCCACAGATGCTTTCTCTGCGTGAATGTAACCGTTCATATATGACTCTCCTACTTCTTCGAACTACAGTTGTTATTCCTACAAACCACCACGACAAAGTTCTTTCTCTGAGTGAATGCAAGCGTTCTCACACTTCATCCAAATCACAGTTTAGCAGACCTACCAAGAAACTACAGAGAGTTGTTTTCTCTGTGTCACTGTAATCTTTCCTATATAAGGCTCTCGAACTTCTTCCAAACCACAGTTTAGCATGCCAACAAAATACGACCACAGAGTTGCTTTCTCTGCGTGAATGTAAGCATTCATATATATGACTCTCCTACTTCCTCCAAAATACAGTTTAGAATGCTTAAAGACCAGCCACCCAAACGTTGCGTTCTCTGAGTGAATGTAAGCGTTCCCATGTTTGACTCTCACAATTGCTGCTAATTAGTGTTTAGAGGCTTGTAAAGCTGTCCCGAGTGTTGCTTTCTCTAGGTGACTGTAAGCTATCCTATATAACACTCTCGAACACCTTCCAAACTGCAGTTTAGCATCCCCACAACACATCACCCCATAGTTTCTTTCTCTGCATGAATGTAAGCGTTTGTATATGACTCTGGTACGTCTTTCAAAATACAATTTAGCAGACCTAAAAATCACCCGCCAAGAGTTGCTTTCTCTAAGTGACTGTCAGCTTTCGAACTTCTTCTAATCTATAGTATAGCATGCCTGCACTACAGCACCCCGTATTTGCTTTCTCTGTGTTACTGTAAGCGTTAGTATTTGTCTCTCGTACCTCTTCCAAAGTAGAGTTTAGTATGCTCAAAAACGGCCACCCCAACGTTGCTTTCTCTGAGTGAATGTAAGCGTTCCTGTATATGATTCGAACACTTCATTGAAAATAGAGTTTAGCAGGCCTACGAACCACCCCCAGAGAGTTGCTTTCTCTAAATGACTGTAAGCTTTCCAGATATGACTCTCTAACATCCTCCAATCTATCGTTTAGTAGGCATACAAACATCACTCCATAGTTGCTTTCTCTGCATGAATGTAAGCGTTCCTATATATGATTCTCGTCCTTCTTCCAAACTAGAGTTTAGTATGCCTACAAACCACAACCCCATCGTTGATTTCTCCGAGTGAATGTACCCAGTCCCCCATATGATTCTCCCCCTTCTTCCAAAGTAGAGTTTTGCAGGTCTACAAACCATCCCCCGAAAGTTGGTTTCTATAAATGACGGTACGCTTTCCTATATATTACTCTTTAACTTCTTGCAAAATAGAGATTAGCGTGGCTACAAAAAAGCCACCCCATAATTGCTTTCTCTGCATGAATGTAAGCGTTCCCATATATCATTCTCCTACTTCTTCCAAACTAGAGTTCAGTATGCCTACAAACCACCACACCATCGTTGCTTTCTCTGAGTGAATGTAAGCCTTCCCATATATGACTCTCACTCCGAAACCAAAATAGAGTTTAGCACGCCTACATTCCACACCCAGAGATTTGCTTTAAGCGACTCTAAGCTTTCTTATATGTGATTCTCAAACTTCGTCCAAACTAGAGTTTAGCATGCCTAGAAAACACCACCCCAGAGTTGCTTTCTCTGCATGAATGTAAGCGTTTGAATATATGACTCTGGTATTTCTTTCATAATACAATTCAGCAGACCGAAAAATGAACCGCCGAGAGTTGCTTTCTCTGACTGTCTGCTTTCGAACTTCTTCCAAACTATATTTTAGCAGGCCTACAAAACACCACCCCATAGTTGCTTTCTCTGCGTCCATATAAGCGTTCATATATATGACTCTAGTACTTCTTCCAAACTGGAGTTAGTATACCTACAAACCGGCACCCCAATTTACCTTTCTCTGAGTGAATGAAGCGTATCCATGTATGCCTCTTTCACTTCATCCAAATTAGAGTTTAGCGGCTTACAAACCACCTCCTGTGAGTTGCTTTCTCTAGGTGACTGTAAACTTTCCTATATAAGACTTTCGAACTTCTTCCAAACTACAGTTTAGCATGCCAACAATACAGCGTCCCATCGTTGATTTCTCTGAGTCAACATAAGCGTTCCCATATATGACTCTCACTCTTCTTCCAAAATAGAATTTAGCAGACCTACACACCAGCCCCCGATTGTTCCTTTCTCTATGTGACTCTAATTTTCCCCAGATATGACTCTCGAACTTCCTCCAAACTACAGATTATGATGATTACATACGCCACCCCACAGTTGCTTTCTCTGCGTGAATGTAACCGTTCATATATGACTCTCCTACTTCTTCGAACTACAGTTGTTATTCCTACAAACCACCACGACAAAGTTCTTTCTCTGAGTGAATGCAAGCGTTCTCACACTTCATCCAAATCACAGTTTAGCAGACCTACCAAGAAACTACAGAGAGTTGTTTTCTCTGTGTCACTGTAATCTTTCCTATATAAGGCTCTCGAAATTCTTCCAAACCACAGTTTAGCATGCCAACAAAATACGACCACAGAGTTGCTTTCTCTGCGTGAATGTAAGGATTCGTATATATGACTCTCCTACTTCCTCCAAAATACAGTTTAGAATGCTTAAAAACCAGCCACCCAAACGTTGCGTTCTCTGAGTGAATGTAAGCGTTCCCATGTTTGACTCTCACAATTGCTGCTAATTAGTGTTTAGAGGCTTGTAAAGCTGTCCCGAGTGTTGCTTTCTCTAGGTGACTGTAAGCTATCCTATATAACACTCTCGAACACCTTCCAAACTGCAGTTTAGCATCCCCACAACACATCACCCCATAGTTTCTTTCTCTGCATGAATGTAAGCGTTTGTATATGACTCTGGTACGTCTTTCAAAATACAATTTAGCAGACCTAAAAATCACCCGCCAAGAGTTGCTTTCTCTAAGTGACTGTCAGCTTTCGAACTTCTTCTAATCTATAGTATAGCATGCCTGCACTACAGCACCCCGTATTTGCTTTCTCTGTGTTACTGTAAGCGTTAGTATTTGTCTCTCGTACCTCTTCCAAAGTAGAGTTTAGTATGCTCAAAAACGGCCACCCCAACGTTGCTTTCTCTGAGTGAATGTAAGCGTTCCTGTATATGATTCGAACACTTCATTGAAAATAGAGTTTAGCAGGCCTACGAACCACCCCCAGAGAGTTGCTTTCTCTAAATGACTGTAAGCTTTCCAGATATGACTCTCTAACATCCTCCAATCTATCGTTTAGTAGGCATACAAACATCACTCCATAGTTGCTTTCTCTGCATGAATGTAAGCGTTCCTATATATGATTCTCGTCCTTCTTCCAAACTAGAGTTTAGTATGCCTACAAACCACAACCCCATCGTTGATTTCTCCGAGTGAATGTACCCAGTCCCCCATATGATTCTCCCCCTTCTTCCAAAGTAGAGTTTTGCAGGTCTACAAACCATCCCCCGAAAGTTGGTTTCTATAAATGACGGTACGCTTTCCTATATATTACTCTTTAACTTCTTGCAAAATAGAGATTAGCGTGGCTACAAAAAAGCCACCCCATAATTGCTTTCTCTGCATGAATGTAAGCGTTCCCATATATCATTCTCCTACTTCTTCCAAACTAGAGTTCAGTATGCCTACAAACCACCACACCATCGTTGCTTTCTCTGAGTGAATGTAAGCCTTCCCATATATGACTCTCACTCCGAAACCAAAATAGAGTTTAGCACGCCTACATTCCACACCCAGAGATTTGCTTTAAGCGACTCTAAGCTTTCTTATATGTGATTCTCAAACTTCGTCCAAACTAGAGTTTAGCATGCCTAGAAAACACCACCCCAGAGTTGCTTTCTCTGCATGAATGTAAGCGTTTGAATATATGACTCTGGTATTTCTTTCATAATACAATTCAGCAGACCGAAAAATGAACCGCCGAGAGTTGCTTTCTCTGACTGTCTGCTTTCGAACTTCTTCCAAACTATATTTTAGCAGGCCTACAAAACACCACCCCATAGTTGCTTTCTCTGCGTCCATATAAGCGTTCATATATATGACTCTAGTACTTCTTCCAAACTGGAGTTAGTATACCTACAAACCGGCACCCCAATTTACCTTTCTCTGAGTGAATGAAGCGTATCCATGTATGCCTCTTTCACTTCATCCAAATTAGAGTTTAGCGGCTTACAAACCACCTCCTGTGAGTTGCTTTCTCTAGGTGACTGTAAACTTTCCTATATAAGACTTTCGAACTTCTTCCAAACTACAGTTTAGCATGCCAACAATACAGCGTCCCATCGTTGATTTCTCTGAGTCAACGTAAGCGTTCCCATATATGACTCTCACTCTTCTTCCAAAATAGAATTTAGCAGACCTACACACCAGCCCCCGATTGTTCCTTTCTCTATGTGACTCTAATTTTCCCCAGATATGACTCTCGAACTTCCTCCAAACTACAGATTATGATGATTACATACGCCACCCCACAGTTGCTTTCTCTGCGTGAATGTAACCGTTCATATATGACTCTCCTACTTCTTCGAACTACAGTTGTTATTCCTACAAACCACCACGACAAAGTTCTTTCTCTGAGTGAATGCAAGCGTTCTCACACTTCATCCAAATCACAGTTTAGCAGACCTACCAAGAAACTACAGAGAGTTGTTTTCTCTGTGTCACTGTAATCTTTCCTATATAAGGCTCTCGAAATTCTTCCAAACCACAGTTTAGCATGCCAACAAAATACGACCACAGAGTTGCTTTCTCTGCGTGAATGTAAGGATTCGTATATATGACTCTCCTACTTCCTCCAAAATACAGTTTAGAATGCTTAAAAACCAGCCACCCAAACGTTGCGTTCTCTGAGTGAATGTAAGCGTTCCCATGTTTGACTCTCACAATTGCTGCTAATTAGTGTTTAGAGGCTTGTAAAGCTGTCCCGAGTGTTGCTTTCTCTAGGTGACTGTAAGCTATCCTATATAACACTCTCGAACACCTTCCAAACTGCAGTTTAGCATCCCCACAACACATCACCCCATAGTTTCTTTCTCTGCATGAATGTAAGCGTTTGTATATGACTCTGGTACGTCTTTCAAAATACAATTTAGCAGACCTAAAAATCACCCGCCAAGAGTTGCTTTCTCTAAGTGACTGTCAGCTTTCGAACTTCTTCTAATCTATAGTTTAACATGCCTGCACTACAGCACCCCGTATTTGCTTTCTCTGTGTTAATGTAAGCGTTCGTATTTATGTCTCTTGTACCTCTTCCAAAGTAGAGTTTAGTATGCTCACAAACGGCCACCCCAACGTTGCTTTCTCTGAGTGAATGTAAGCGTTCCTGTATATGATTTTAACACTTCTTTGAAAATAGAGTTTAGCAGGCCTACGAACCACCCCCTGAGAGTTTCTTTCTCTAAATGACTGTAAGCTTTCCAGATATGACTCTCGAACATCCTCTAAACTATAGTTTAGTAGGCATACACACATCACTCCATAGCTGGTTTGTCTGCGTGAATGTAACCGTTCATATATATGACTTTCCTACTTCTTCCGAACTACAATTAAGGCCACAAACTGCAACCCAAACCTTGCGTTCTGAGTGGATGTAAACCTTCCCATACTTGACTTTAAGAGTTGGTGCAAATTATCAGGCTTAGAAATCATCTCCCAAGAGTTGCTCTCTCTAGGTGACTGTAAGCTTTGCTACATAAGATTCTAAACTTCCTCCAAACTATAGTTTAGTAGGCATACAAACCTCACTCCATAGTTGCTTTCTCTGCATGAATGTAAGCGTTCCTATATATGATTCTCGTACTTTCTCCAAACTAGAGTTTAGTATGCCTACAAAACACAACCCCATCCTCGATTTCTCTGAGTCAATATACGTGGTCCCCAATATGACTCTCCCACGTCTTCCAAAGTAGAGTTTTGCAGGCCTACCCTTCATCCCCCGAAAGTTGGTTTCTATAAATGAGTGTACGCTTTCCTATATAACTTCTTCCAAACTAGAGATTAGCATGGGTACAAAAAAGCCACCCCATAATTGCTTTCTCTGCATGAATGTAAGCGTTCCCATATATCATTTTCTTACTTCTTCCAAACTAGAGTTTAGTATGCCTACAAACCACCACACCATCGTTGCTTTCTCTGAGTGAATGTAACCCTTTCCATATATGACTCTCAATCTAAGCCAAAATAGAGTTTAGCACGCCTACATTCCACACCCAGAGATTTGCTTTCTCTAAGTGACTCTAAGCTTTCTTATATGTGATTCTCAAACTTCGTCCAAACTAGAGTTTAGCACGCCTAGAAAACACTACCCCACAGTTCCTTTCTCTGCATGAATGTAAGCGTTTGAATATATGACTCTGGTACTTCTTTCAAAATACAATTTAGCAGACCTAAAAATCCACCGCCAAGAGTTGCTTTCTCTAAGTGACTGTCTGCTTTCGAACTTCTTCCAAACTATATTTTAGCAGGCCTACAAAACACCACCCCATAGTTGCTTTCTCTGCGTCCATATAAGCGTTCATATATATGACTCTAGTACTTCTTCCAAACTGGAGTTAGTATACCTACAAACCGGCACCCCAATTTACCTTTCTCTGAGTGAATGAAGCGTATCCATGTATGCCTCTTTCACTTCATCCAAATTAGAGTTTAGCGGCTTACAAACCACCTCCTGTGAGTTGCTTTCTCTAGGTGACTGTAAACTTTCCTATATAAGACTTTCGATCTTCTTCCAAACTACAGTTTAGCATGCCAACAATACAGCGCCCCATCATTGATTTCTCTGAGTCAACATAAGCGTTCCCATATATGACTCTCACTCTTTTTCCAAAATAGAATTTAGCAGACCTACACACCAGCCCCCGATTGTTCCTTTCTCTAAATGACTCTAATTTTCCCCAGATATGACTCTCGAACTTCCTCCAAACTACAGATTATGATGATTACATACGCCACTCCACAGTTGCTTTCTCTGCGTGAATGTAACCGTTCATATATGACTCTCCTACTTCTTCGAACTACAGTTGTTATTCCTACAAACCACCACGACAAAGTTCTTTCTCTGAGTGAATGCAAGCGTTCTCACACATCATCCAAATTACAGTTTAGTAGACCTACCAACAAACTACAGAGAGTTGTTTTCTCTGTGTCACTGTAATCTTTCCTATATAAGGCTCTTGAACTTCTTCCAAACCACAGTTTAGCATGCCAACAAAATACAATCACAGAGTTGCTTTCTCTGCGTGAATGTAAGCATTCGTATATATGACTCTCCTACTTCCTCCAAAATACAGTTTAGAATGCTTACAAACCACCACCCAAACGTTGCGTTCTCTGAGTGAATGTAAGCGTTCCCATGTTTGACTCTCACAATTGATGCAAATTAGAGTTTAGCACGCTTAGAAACAATCTGCCGAGAGTTACTTTCTCTAGGTGACTGTAAGCTTTCTTATATAAGACTCGCGAACTTCTTCCAAACTACACTTTAGCATCCCAACGAAACACTGCCCTATCGTTGATTTCTCTGAGTGAACATAAGCGTTCCCACATATGAATTTCACTCTTCTTCCACAATAGAATTTAGCAGATCTACAAAACGGCCCCCGATTGTTGCTTTCTCTAAGTGACTGCAATTTTCCCCAGATATGACTCTCGAACTTCCTCCAAAGTAAAGATTAACATGCGTACATACACCACCCAACAGTTTCTTTCTCTGCGTGAATGTAACCGTTCATACATATGACTCTCCCACTTCTTAGGGTAAAGGTTAAGCGTTAGGGTTAGGGATTAGTGATTAGGGTTTTTGGTTAGTGTTAGGGTTAGCGGTTAGGAGTTAGTGTTTTATGAAGCTGTATGGTTAGAATTAGGATTGGGGTTAGAGTTAGGGTGAGGTATAGGGGTTAGGTTTAGGGTAAAAGGATAGGATTAGGGATACGGGTTGGGCTTAGGTTTAGGGTTAAAGTTTACTGCTAGGGTAAGGGATAGGGTTCAGGGTTAGCTTTAGGGGTTCTGGATAGGGTTAGGTGTTAGGATAGTGTCAGGGTTAGGTCTAGTCGTGAGGGTAAGGTTTAGGGTTAGCTTTAAGAGCTAGGGTTAGGTTTAATGGTTAGGATTAGGATTAGGGTTAAGGGTTAGGGTAAGGCTTAGGGGTGAGGGTGAAGGGTTAGGGTCAAGGGTTAGGGTTTTTGTTAGGCATAGCGTTGGGGTTAGAAGTAAGGGTTACTGTCAGTGTTAGGGTTGTAGGTAGGGTTACGGTTAGGGTTAGCGGTTTAGAATTAGGGTTAGGGATTAGGTGTCACAGTGATCACTAGGAGATAGGGTTAGAATTATGGGATAGGGGTTGTTCTCAGGAAATGGGTTATGCATTAACGTTAGGTTAAGATGTTAAAGTTAGGCGCACGGTGAGGTTTACGTGTTAAGGGGAGAAATAGGAACAGGGTTGGGTTGTTATGTTCAGGGTTAGGGTTATCTGTTAAAGGTACTGTTTATGCTTAGCGCACGGGCCCTGTCTGCATTAGGCGGGAGGGGGGAGTTTAGGGGGCTGGGATTGTACCCGGGAACCCACTCTATCATACTCTGGGTATGGGCCCGTGGGTTTCATGCAGGACAGAGTGGTAGAGCATCCTTTCACGCATGGCATGGGAGGATTGCAGGATTTCTAAACTCTAAGAAAGCAAGAAGTCTCAGAATTAGATTTAGGGTTAGGATTATGGTTAGGGTTAAGGATGAAGTTTAGTGTTAGGGTGAGGGCTTAGGGTTAGGGATTAGGGTTAGGGTTAAAGGTTACTCTTAGGTTTAACGGTTACACTTTGGTTTAGGGTTGAGGTTTACGGTTAGGGTTAAGATGAGGGGTTAGGGTTTGGTACAGGGTTAGGGTTAAGTGTTAGGTTTAGGGTTGAAGATTAGGATTAGGGTTAGGATTAAAGGTTAGCGTGAGAGTTAACGCTTAGTGTTAAGGTTAAGAGTTAGGGTTTAGGGTTAGGGTTAGGGTTAGTTTTAGGGTTAGAGTTTTGTGCTATGGTTTGTGTTAGAGGTTAGGGTTAGGTTTACTGGTCACGGTTAGGGTTACGTTTAGGGGGTAGCATTAGGGTTAGGGTTAGGGTTAAGGGATAGGATTAGGGATAAGTGTTGGGCTTAGGGTTAGGGTTTAGTGTTAGGGTTATCATTAAGGATTAGGGGTAGGGTCAGGGTTAAATGCTTGGGTGCGGGTAATGGTTAGGGTCAGGGTTAAGGTTCGCGGATAGGGTTAGTGTTAAGGGTTACGGGTAGGTTTAGGGTTCAGGGTTAGAGTTAGCATTAGGGCTTAAGGTTAGGATTAGGTGGTAGGTTCGTTTTAGGGTTAGATCTAGGCGTTAGGGTAAGGGCTAGCGTTAGGGTTAAGAGATAGGGTTAGGTTTAATGCTTAGGATTAGGGTTAGGGTTTGGGGTTAAAGTAAGTGTTAGGGGTTAGGTTTAAGGATCAAAGCTTAGGGTTATTTTTAGCTGTAGTGTTAGGGTTAGGGATAAGGGATCCCATTAGCATTAAGGGTCTTCCTTACTGTAGGGTTAAGGGTTAGGCTTAGAGTTAAACGTTAAGGTTAGGGTCAGTGTTAAGATTTAGGGTGAGGGTTAACGGTTAGGATAAAGGTTAAGCGTTAGGGTTAGGGATTACTGATTAGGGTTTTTGGTTAGTGTTAGGGTTAGCGGTTAAGAGTTAGTGTTTTATGAAGGGGTATGGTTAGAATTAGGATTGGGGTTAGAGTTAGGGTGAGGTATAGGGGTTAGGTTTAGGGGTTAGTTTTAGGGTAAAAGGATAGGATTAGGGTTACGGGTTGGGCTTAGGTTTAGGGTTAAAGTTTACTGCTAGGGTTAGGGATAGGGTTCAGGGTTAGCTTTAGGGGTTCTGGTTAGGGTTAGGTGTTAGGTTAGTGTCAGGGTTAGGTCTAGTCGTGAGGGTAAGGTTTAGGGTTACCTTTAAGAGCTAGGGTTAGGTTTAATGGTTAGGATTAGGATTAGGGTTAAGGGTTAGGGTAAGGCTTAGGGGTTAGGGTGAAGGGTTAGTGTTTTTATTAGGCATAGCGTTGGGGTTAGAAGTAAGGGTTACTGTCAGTGTTAGGGTTGTAGGTAGGTTTACGGTTAGGGTTAGCGGTTTAGAATTAGGGTTAGGGATTAGGTGTCACAGTGATGACTAGGAGATAGGGTTAGAATTATGGGATAGGGGTTGTTCTCAGGAAATGCGTTATGCATTAACGTTAGGATAAGAGGTTAAAGTTAGGCGCACGGTGAGGTTTACGTGTTAAGGGGAGAAATAGGAACAGGGTTGGGTGTTACGGTCAGGGTTAGGGTTATCTGTTAAAGGTATTGTTTATGCTTAGCGCACGGGCCCTGTCTGCATTAGGCGGGCGGGGGGAGTTTAGGGGGCTGGGATTGTACCCGGGAACCCACTCTATCATACTCTGGGTATGGGCCCGTGGGTTTCATGCAGGACACAGTGGTAGAGCCTCCTTTCACGCATGGCATGGGAGGATTGCAGGCTTTCTAAACTCTAAGAAAGCAAGAAGTCTGAGAATTAGATTTAGGGTTAGGATTCTGGTTAGGGTTAAGGATGAAGTTTAGTGTTAGGGTGAGGGCTTAGGGTTAGGGATTAGGGTTAGGGTTAAAGGTTACTCTTAGGTTTAACGGTTACACTTTGGTTTAGGGTTGAGGTTTACGGTTAGGGTTAAGATGAGGGGTTAGGGTTTGGTACAGGGTTAGGGTTAAGTGTTAGGTTTAGGGTTGAAGATTAGGATTAGGGTTAGGATTAAAGGTTAGCGTGAGAGTTAACGCTTAGGGTTAAGGTTAAGAGTTAGGGTTTAGGGTTAGGGTTAGGGTTAGTTTTAGGGTTAGAGTTATGTGCTATGGTTTGTGTTAGAGGTTAGGGTTAGGTTTACTGGTCACGGTTAGGGTTACGTTTAGGGGGTAGCATTAGGGTTAGGGTTAGTGTTAAGGGATAGGATTAGAGATAAGTGTTGGGCTTAGGGTTAGGGTTTAGTGTTATGGTTATCATTAAGGATTAGGGGTAGGGTCAGGGTTAAATTCTTGGGTGCGGGTAATGGTTAGGGTCAGGGTTAAGGTTCACGGATAGGGTTAGTGTTAAGGGTTACGGGTAGGTTTAGGGTTCAGGGTTATAGTTAGCATTAGGGCTTAAGGTTAGGATTAGGCGGTAGGTTCGATTTAGGGTTAGATCTAGGCGTTAGGGTAAGGGCTAGCGTTAGGGTTAAGAGATAGGGTTAGGTTTAATGCTTAGGATTAGGGTTAGGTTTTGGGGTTAAAGTAAGTGTTAGGGGTTAGGTTTAAGGATCAAAGCTTAAGGTTATTTTTAGCTGTAGTGTTAGGGTTAGGGATAAGGGATCCCATTAGCATTAAGGGTCTTCCTTACTGTAGGGTTAAGGGTTAGGCTTAGAGTTAAAGGTTAAGGTTAGGGTCAGTGTTAAGATTTAGGGTGAGGGTTAACGGTTAGGGTAAAGGTTAAGCGTTAGGGTTAGGGATTAGTGATTAGGGTTTTTGGTTAGTGTTAGGGTTAGCGGTTAGGAGTTAGTGTTTTATGAAGGGGTATGGTTAGAATTAGGATTGGGGTTAGAGTTAGGGTGAGGTATAGGGGTTAGGTTTAGGGGTTAGTTTTAGGGTAAAAGGATAGGATTAGGGTTACGGGTTGGGCTTAGGTTTAGGGTTAAAGTTTACTGCTAGGGTTAGGGATAGGGTTCAGGGTTAGCTTTAGGGGTTCTGGTTAGGGTTAGGTGTTAGGTTAGTGTCAGGGTTAGGTCTAGTCGTGAGGGTAAGGTTTAGGGTTAGCTTTAAGAGCTAGGGCTAGGTTTAATGGTTAGGATTAGGATTAGGGTTAAGGGTTAGGGTAAGGCTTAGGGGTTAGGGTGAAGGGTTAGTGTTTTTATTAGGCATAGCGTTGGGGTTAGAAGTAAGGGTTACTGTCAGTGTTAGGGTTGTAGGTAGGGTTACGGTTAGGGTTAGCGGTTTAGAATTAGGGTTAGGGATTAGGTGTCACAGTGATGACTAGGAGATAGGGTTAGAATTATGGGATAGGGGTTGTTCTCAGGAAATGGGTTATGCATTAACGTTAGGATAAGAGGTTAAAGTTAGGCGCACGGGGAGGTTTACGTGTTAAGGGGAGAAATAGGAACAGGGTTGGGTGTTATGTTCAGGGTTAGGGTTATCTGTTAAAGGTATTGTTTATGCTTAGCGCACGGGCCCTGTCTGCATTAGGCGGGCGGGGGGAGTTTAGGGGGCTGGGATTGTACCCGGGAACCCACTCTATCATACTCTGGGTATGGGCCCGTGGGTTTCATGCAGGACACAGTGGTAGAGCCTCCTTTCACCCATGGCATGGGAGGATGGCAGGCTTTCTAAACTCTAAGAAAGCAAGAAGTGTGAGAATGAGATTTAGGGTTGGATTATGGTTAGGGTTAAGGATGAAGTTTAGTGTTAGGGTGAGGGCTTAGGCTTAGGTATTAGGGTTAGGGTTAAAGGTTACTCTTAGGTTTAACGGTTACACTTTGGTTTAGGGTTGAGGTTTACGGTTAGGGTTAAGATGAGGGGTTAGGTTATGGTACACGGTTAGGGTTAAGTGTTAGGTTTAGTGTTTAAGATTAGGATTAGGATTAGGATTAAAGGTTAGAGTGAGAGTTAACGCTTAGGGTTAAGGTTAAGAGATAGGGTTTAGGGTTAGGGTTAGGGATAGGGTTAGTTTCAGTTAGTTTAGTGCTATGGTTTGTTTTAGAGGTTAGGGTTAGGTTTACTGGTCACGGTTAGGGTTACGTTTAGGGGTTAGCATTAGGGTTAGGGTTAAGGGATAGGATTAGGGATAAGTGTTGGTCTTAGGGTTAGGGTTTAGTGTTAGGGTTATCATTAAGGATTAGGGGTAGGGTCAGGGTTAAAGGCTTTGGTGCGGGTAATGGTTAGGGTCAGGGTTAAGGTTGACGGATAGGGTTAGTGTTAAGGGTTACGGGTAGGTTTAGGGTTCAGGGTTAGAGTTAGCATTAGGGCTTAAGGTTAGGATTAGGCGATAGGTTAGATTTAGGGTTAGATCCAGGCGTTAGGGTAAGGGCTAGCGTTAGGGTTAAGAGATAGGGTTATGTTTAATGCTTAGGATTAGGGTTAGGGTTTGGGGTTAAAGTAAGTGTTAGGGGTTAGGTTTAAGGATCAAAGGTTAGGGTTATTTTTAGCTGTAGTGTTAGGGTTAGGGATAAGGGATCCCATTAGCATTAAGGGTCTTCCTTACTGTAGGGTTAAGGGTTAGGCTTAGAGTTAAAGGTTAAGGTTAGGGTCAGTGTTAAGATTTGGGGTAGGGTTAACGGTTAGGGTAAAGGTTAAGCGTTAGGGTTAGGGATTAGTGATTAGGGTTTTTGGTTAGTGTTAGGGTTAGCGGTTAGGAGTTAGTGTTTTATGAAGGGGTATGGTTAGAATTAGGATTGGGGTTAGAGTTAGGGTGAGGTATAGGGGTTAGGTTTAGGGTAAAAGGATAGGATTAGGGTTACGGGTTGGGCTTAGGTTTAGGGTTAAAGTTTACTGCTAGGGTTAGGGATAGGGTTCAGGGTTAGCTTTAGGGGTCTGGTTAGGGTCAGGTGTTAGGTTAGTGTCAGGGTTAGGTCTAGTCGTGAGGGTAAGGTTTAGGGTTAGCTTTAAGAGCTAGGGTTAGGTTTAATGGTTAGGATTAGGATTAGGGTTAAGGGTTAGGGTAAGGCTTAGGGGTTAGGGTGAAGGGTTAGGGTCAAGGGTTAGGGTTTTTGTTAGGCATAGCGTTGGGGTTAGAAGTAAGGGTTACTGTCAGCGTCAGGGTTGTAGGTAGGGTTACGCTTAGGGTTAGCGGTTTAGAATTAGGGTTAGGGATTAGGTGTCACAGTGATGACTAGGAGATAGGGTTAGAATTATGGGATAGGGGTTGCTCTCAGGAAATGGGTTATGCATTAACGTTAGGATAAGAGGTTAAAGTTAGGCGCACGGTGAGGTTTACGTGTTAAGGGGAGAAATAGGAACAGGGTTGGGTGTTATGTTCAGGGTTAGGGTTATCTGTTAAAGGTATTGTTTATGCTTAGCGCACGGGCCCTGTCTGCATTGGGCGGGCGGGGGTAGTTTAGGGGGCTGGGATTGTACCCGGGAACCCACTCTATCATACTCTGGGTATGGGCCCGTGTGTTTCATGCAGGACGCAGTGGTAGAGCCTCCTTTCACGCAAGGCATGGGAGGATTGCAGGCTTTCTAAACTCTAAGAAAGCAAGAAGTCTGAGAATTAGATTTAGGGTTAGGATTCTGGTTAGGGTTAAGGATGAAGTTTAGTGTTAGGGTGAGGGCTTAGGGTTAGGGATTAGGGTTAGGGTTAAAGGTTACCCTTAGGTTTAACGGTTACACTTTGGTTTAGGGTTGAGGTTTACGGTTAGGGTTAAGATGAGGGGTTAGGGTTTGGTACAGGGTTAGGGTTATGTGTTAGGTTTAGGGATGAAGATTAGGATTAGGGTTAGGATTAAAGGTTAGCGTGAGAGTTAACGCTTAGGGTTAATGTTAAGAGTTAGGGTTTAGGGTTAGGGTTAAGGTTAGTTTTAGAGTTAGAGTTATGTGCTATGGTTTGTGTTAGAGGTTAGGGTTAGGTTTTCTGGTCACGGGTAGGGTTAGGTTTAGGGGGTAGCATTAGGGTTAGGCTTATGGTTAGGGTTAAGGGATAGGATTAGGGATAAGTGTTGGGCTTAGGGTTAGGGTTTAGTGTTATGGTTA
>NW_027182951.1:327500-330000 GCF_041146395.1 Eulemur rufifrons
GTTAGGTTAGGGTTAGGGGTAGGGTTAGGGTTAGGGTTAAGCGTTAGGGTTATGGTTAGGGTTAGGGGTTATGGTTAGGGTTAGGGGTTAGGGTTAGGGGTTAGGGTTAGGGTTAGGGTTGGGTTAGGGTTAGGGTTATGGGTTGGGGTTAGGTTTAGGGTTGGGTTGGGCTTGGGGTTGGGGTTAGGGTTAGGGGTAGAGGTAGGGTAAGGGGTAGGGGTAGGGTTAGGGTTAGGGTTAGGGTTAGGGGTTAGGGCTAGGGATAGGGCTAGGGGTAGGGCTAGGAGTTAGGTTTAGGGTTAGGGGTTAGAGTTAGGGTTAGGGGTTAGGGTTAGGGTTAGGGCTAGGGCTAGGTTTAGTGTCAGGGTCAGGGTCAGGGGTCAGGGTCAGGGTCAGGGGTTAGGGTTAGGGGTTAGTGTTAGTGTTAGGTGTTAGGGTTAGGGTTAGGGGTTAGGGTTAGGATTAGGGGTTAGAGTTAGGGTTGGGGGTTAGGGTTAGGGTAGGGGTTAGGGGTTAGGGTTAGGGGTTAGGGTCCGGGTCAGGGGTTAGTGTTAGGGGTTAGGGTTAGGGTTAGGGTTAGGGTTAGAGTTATGTGCTATGGTTTGTGTTAGAGGTTAGGGTTAGGTTTACTGGTCACGGTTAGGGTTACGTTTAGGGGGTAGCATTAGGGTTAGGGTTAGGGTTAAGGGATAGGATTAGGGATAAGTGTTGGGCTTAGGGTTAGGGTTTAGTGTTAGGGTTATCATTAAGGATTAGGGGAAGGGTCAGGGTTAAATGCTTGGGTGCGGGTAATAGTTAGGGTCAGGGTTAAGGTTCACGGTCAGGGTTAGTGTTAAGGGTTACGGGTAGGTTTAGGGTTCAGGGTTAGAATTAGCATTAGGGCTTAAGGTTAGGATTAGGCGGTAGGCTAGATTTAGGGTTAGATCTAGGCGTTAGGGTAAGGGCTAGCGTTAGGGTTAAGAGATAGGGTTAGGTTTAATGCTTAGGATTAGGGTTAGGGTTTGGGGTTAAAGTAAATGTTAGGGGTTAGGTTTCAGGATCCAAGGTTAGGGTTATTTTTAGCTGTAGTGTTAGGGTTAGGGATAAGGGATCCCATTAGCATTAAGGGTCTTCCTTACTGTAGGGTTAAGGGTTAGGCTTAGAGTTAAAGGTTAAGGTTAGGGTCAGTGTTAAGATTTAGGGTGAGGGTTAACGGTTAGGGTAAAGGTTAAGCGTTAGGGTTAGGAATTAGTGATTAGGGTTTTTGGTTAGTGTTAGGGTTAGCGGTTAGGAGTTAGTGTTTTATAAAGGGGTATGGTTAGAATCAGGATTGGGGTTAGTGTTAGTGTGAGGTATAGGGGTTAGGTTTGGGGTCAGTTTTAGGGTAAAAGGATAGGATTAGGGTTACGGGTTGGGCTTAGGTTTAGGGTTAAAGTTTACTGCTAGGGTTAGGGATAGGGTTCAGGGTTAGCTTTAGGGGTTCTGGTTAGGGTTAGGTGTTAGGTTAGTGTCAGGGTTAAGTCTAGTCGTGAGGGTAAGGTTTAGGGTTACCTTTAAGAGCTAGGGTTAGGTTTAATGGTTAGGATTAGGATTAGGGTTAAGGGTTAGGGTAAGGCTTAGGGGTTAGGGTGAAGGGTTAGGGTTTTTATTAGGCATAGCGTTGGGGTTAGAAGTAAGGGTTACTGTCAGTGTTAGGGTTGTAGGTAGGGTTACGGTTAGGGTTAGCGGTTTAGAAATAGGGTTAGGGATTAGGTGTCACAGTGATGACTAGGAGATAGGGTTAGAATTATGGGATAGGGGTTGTTCTCAGGAAATGGGTTATGCATTAACGTTAGGATAAGAGGTTAAAGTTAGGCGCACGGTGAGGTTTACGTGTTAAGGGGAGAAATAGGAACAGGGTTGGGTGTTACGTTCAGGGTTAGGGTTATCTGTTAAAGGTATTGTTTATGCTTAGCGCACGGGCCCTGTCTGCATTAGGCGGGCGGGGGGAGTTTAGGGGGCTGGGATTGTACCTGGGAACCCACTCTATCATACTCTGGGTATGGGCCCGTGGGTTTCATGCAGGACACAGTGGTAGAGCCTCCTTTCACGCATGGCATGGGAGGATTGCAGGCTTTCTAAACTCTAAGAAAGCAAGAAGTCTGAGAATTAGATTTAGGGTTAGGATTATGGTTAGGGTTAAGGATGAAGTTTAGTGTTAGGGTGAGGGCTTAGGGTTAGGGATTAGGGTTAGGGTTAAAGGTTACTCTTAGGTTTAACGGTTACACTTTGGTTTAGGGTTGAGGTTTACGGTTAGGGTTAAGATGAGGGGTTAGGGTTTGGTACAGGGTTAGGGTTAAGTGTTAGGTTTAGGGTTGAAGATTAGGATTAGGGTTAGGATTAAAGGTTAGCGTGAGAGTTAACGCTTAGGGTTAAGGTTAAGAGTTAGGGTTTAGAGTTAGAGTTAGGGTTAGTTTTAGGGTTAGAGTTATGTGCTATGGTTTGTGTTACAGGTTAGGGTTAGGTTTACTGGTCACGGTTA
>NW_027182951.1:335000-337500 GCF_041146395.1 Eulemur rufifrons
ACGTTAGGATAAGAGGTTAAAGTTAGGCGCACGGTGAGGTTTACGTGTTAAGGGGAGAAATAGGAACAGGGTTGGGTGTTATGTTCAGGGTTAGGGTTATCTGTTAAAGGTATTGTTTATGCTTAGCGCACGGGCCCTGTCTGCATTAGGCGGGCGGGGGGGAGTTTTGGGGGCTGGGATTGTACCCGGGAACCCACTCTATCATACTCTGGGTATGGGCCCGTTGGTTTCATACAAGACATAGTGGTAGAGCCTCCTTTCACGCATGGCATGGGAGGATTGCAGGCTTTCTAAACTCTAAGAAAGCAAGAAGTCTGAGAATTAGATTTAGGGTTAGGATTATGGTTAGGGTTAAGGATGAAGTTTAGTGTTAGGGTGAGGGCTTAGGGTTAGGGATTAGGGTTAGGGTTAAAGGTTACTCTTAGGTTTAACGGTTACACTTTGGTTTAGGGTTGAGGTTTACGGTTAGGGTTAAGATGAGGGGTTAGGGTTTGGTACAGGGTTAGGGTTAAGTGTAAGGTTTAGGGTTGAAGATTAGGATTAGGGTTAGCATTATAGGATAGCGTGAGAGTTAACGCTTAGGGTTAAGGTTAAGAGTTAGGGTTTAGGGTTAGGTTTAGGGTTAGGGTTAGTTTTAGGGTTAGAGTTATGTGCTATGGTTTGTGTTAGAGGTTAGTGTTAGGTTTACTGGTGACGGTTAGGGTTACGTTTAGGGATTAGCATTAGGGTTAGGGGTAGGGTTAGGGTTAAGGGATAGGATTACGGTTAAGTGTTGGCCTTAGGGTTAGGGTTTAGTGTTAGGGTTATCATTAAGGACTATGGGTAGGGTCAGGGTTAAATGCCTGGGTGCGGGTAATGGTTAGGTTCAGGGTTAAGGTTCACGGATAGGGTTAGTGTTAAGGGTTACGAGTAGGTTTAGGGTTCAGGGTTACAGTTAGCATTAGGGCTTAAGGTTAGGATTAGGCGGTATGTTCGATTTAGGGTTAGATCTAGGTGTTCGGGTAAGGGCTAGCGTTAGGGTTAAGAGATAGGGTTAGGTTTAATGCTTAGGATTAGGGTTAGGGTTTGGAGTTAAAGTAAGTGTTAGGGGTTAGGTTTAAGGATGAAAGGTTACTGTTATTTTTAGCTGTAGTGTTAGGGTTACGGAAAAGGGATCCCATTAGCATTAAGGGTCTTCCTTACTGTAGGGTTAAGGGTTAGGCTTAGAGTTAAAGGTTAAGGTTAGGGTCAGTGTTAAGATTTAGGGTGAGGGTTAACGGTTAGGGTAAAGGTTAAGCGTTAGGGTTAGGGATTAGTGATTAGGGTTTTTGGTTAGTGTTAGGGTTAGCGGTTAGGAGTTAGTGTTTTATGAAGGGGTATGGTTAGAATTAGGATTGGGGTTAGAGGTAGGGTGAGGTATAGGGGTTAGGTTTAGGGGTTAGTTTTAGGGTAAAAGGATAGGATTAGGGTTACGGGTTGGGCTTAGCTTTAGGGTTAAAGTTTACTGCTAGGGTTAGGGATAGGGTTCAGGCTTAGCTTTAGGAGTTCTGCTTAGGGTTATGTGTTAGGTTAGTGTCACGGTTAGGTCTAGTCGTGAGGGCAAGGTTCAGGGTTATCTTTAAGAGCTAGGGTTAGGTTTAATGGTTAGGATTAGGATTAGGGTTAAGGGTTAGGGTAAGGCTTAGGGGTTAGGGTGCAGGGTTAGGGTTTTTGTTAGGCATAGCGTTGGGGTTAGAAGTAAGGGTTACTGTCAGTGTTAGGGTTGTAGGTAGGGTTACGGTTAGGGTTAGCGGTTTAGAATTAGGGTTAGGGATTAGGTGTCACAGTGATGACTAGGAGATAGGGTTAGAATTATGGGATAGCGGTTGTTCTCAGGAAATGGGTTATGCATTAACGTTAGGATAAGAGGTTAAAGTTAGGCGCACGGTGAGGTTTACGTGTTAAGGGGAGAAATAGGAACAGGGTTGGGTGTTATGTTCAGGGTTAGGGTTATCTGTTAAAGGTATTGTTTATGCTTAGCGCACGGGCCCTGTCTGCATTAGACGGGCGGGGGGAGTTTAGGGGGCTGGGATTGTACCCGGGAACCCACTCTATCATACTCTGGGTATGGGCCCGTGGGCTTCATGCAGGACACAGTGGTAGAGCCTCCTTTCACCCATGGCATGGGAGGATGGCAGGCTTTCTAAACTCTAAGAAAGCAAGAAATGTGAGAATGAGATTTAGGGTTGGATTATGGTTAGGGTTAAGGATGAAGTTTAGTGTTAGGGTGAGGGCTTAGGTTTAGGTATTAGGGTTAGGGTTAAAGGTTACTCTTAGGTTTAACGGTTACACTTTGGTTTAGGGTTGAGGTTTACGATTAGGGTTAAGATGAGGGGTTAGGTTATGGTACAGGGTTAGGTTTAGTGTTGAAGATTAGGATTAGGGTTAGGATTAAAGGTTAGCGTGAGAGTTAACGCTTAGGGTTAAGGTTAAGAGTTAGGGTTTATGGTTAGGGTTGGGGTTAGGTTTAGGTTTAGGGTTA
>NW_027182951.1:362500-370000 GCF_041146395.1 Eulemur rufifrons
AGAAATAGGAACAGGGTTGGGTGTTATGTTCAGGGTTAGGGTTATCTATTAAAGGTATTGTTTATGGTTAGCGCACGGGCCCTGTCTGCATTGGTCGGGCGGGGGGAGTTTAGGGGGCTGGGATTGTACCCGGGATCCCACTCTATCATACTCTGGGTATGGGCCCGTGGGTTTCATGCAGGACACAGTGGTAGAGCCTCCTTTCACGCATGGCATGGGAGGATTGCAGGCTTTCTAAACTCTAAGAAAGCAAGAAGTCTGAGAATTAGATTTAGGGTTAGGATTCTGGTTAGGGTTAAGGATGAAGTTTAGTGTTAGGGTGAGGGCTTAGGGTTAGGGATTAGGGTTAGGGTTAAAGGTTACTCTTAGGTTTAACGGTTACACTTTGGTTTCGGGTTGAGGTTTAGTGTTAGGGTTAAGATGAGGGGTTAGGGTTTGGTACAGGGTTAGGGTTAAGTGTTAGGTTTAGGGTTGAAGATTAGGATTAGGGTTAGGATTAAAGGTTAGCGTGAGAGTTAACGCTTAGGCTTAAGGTTAAGAGTTAGGGTTTAGGGTTAGGGTTAGGGTTAGGGTTCGATTTAGGGTTAGAGTTATGTGCTTTGGTTTGTGTTAGAGGCTAGGGTTAGGTTTACTGCTCACGGTGAGGGTTACGTTTAGGGGTTAGCATTAGGGTTAGGGTTAAGGGATAGGATTAGGGTTAAGTGTTGGTCTTAGAGTTAGGGTTTAGTTTTAGGGTTATCATTAAGGATTAGGGGTAGGGTCCAGGTTAAATGCTTGGTGCGGGTAATGGTGAGGGTCAGGGTTAAGGTTCACGGATAGGGTTAGTGTTAAGGGTTACGGGTAGGTTTAGGGTTCAGGGTTAGAGTTAGCATTAGGGCTTAAGGTTAGGATTAGGCGGTAGGTTAGATTTAGTGTTAGATCTAGGCGTTAGGGTAAGGGCTAGCGTTAGGGTTAAGAGACAGGTTTAGATTTAATGCTTAGGATTAGGGTTAGGGTTTGGGATTAAAGTAAGTGTTAGGGGTTAGGTTTAAGGATCCAAGGTTAGGGTTATTTTTAGCTGTAGTGTTAGGGTTAGGGATAAGGGATCCCATTAGCATTAAGGGTCTTCCTTACTGTAGGGATAAGGGTTAGGCTTAGAGTTAAAGGTTCAGGTTAGGGTCAGTGTTAAGATGTAGGGTGAGGGTTAACGGTTAGGGTAAAGGTTAAGCGTGAGGGTTAGGGATTAGTGATTAGGGATTTTGGTTAGTGTTAGGGTTAGCGGTTAGGAGTTAGTCTTTTATGAAGGGGTAAGGTTAGAATTAGGATTGGGGTTAGAGTTAGGGTGAGGTATAGGGGTTAGGTTTAGGGGTTAGTTTTAGGGTAAAAGGATAGGATTAGGGTTACGGGTTGGGCTTAGGTTTAGGGTTAAAGTTTACTGCTAGGGTTAGGGATAGGGTTCAGGGTTAGCTTTAGGGGTTCTGGTTAGGTTTAGGTGTTAGGTGAGTGTCAGGGTTAGGTCTAGTCGTGAGGGTAAGGTTTAGGGTTAGCTTTAAGAGCTAGGGTTAGGTTTAATGGTTAGGATTAGGATTAGGGTTAAGGTTTAGGGTAAGGATTAGGGGTTAGGGTGAAGGGTTAGGGTCAAGTGTTAGGGTGTTTGTTAGGCATAGCCTTGGGGTTAGAAGTAAGGGTTACTGTCAGTGTTAGGGTTGTAGGTAGGGTTACGGTTAGGGTTAGCGGTTTAGAATTAGGGTTAGGGAATAGGTGTCACAGTGAAGACTAGGAGATAGGGTTACAATTATGGGATAGGGGTTGTTCTCAGGAAATGGGTTATGCATTAACGTTAGGTTAAGAGGTTAAAGTTAGGCGCACTTTGAGGTTTACGTGTTAAGGGGAGAAATAGGAACAGGGTTGGGTGTTATGTTCAGGGTTAGGGTTATCTGTTAAAGGTATTGTTTATGCTTAGCGCACGGGCCCTGTCTGCATTAGGCTGGCAGGGGGAGTTTAGGAGGCTGGGATTTTACCCGGGAACCCACTCTATCAAATTCTGGGTATGGGTCCGTGGGTTTCATGCAGGACACAGTGGTAGAGCCTCCTTTCACGCATGGCATGGGAAGATTGCAGGCTTTCTAAACTCTAAGAAAGCAAGAAGTCTGAGAATTAGATTTAGGGGTAGGATTATGGTTAGGGTTAAGGATGAAGTTTAGTGTTAGGGTGAGGGCTTAGGGTTAGCGATTAGGGTTAGGGTTAAAGGTTACTCTTAGCTTTAACGGTTACACTTTGGTTTAGGGTTGAGGTTTAGTGTTAGGGTTAAGATGAGGGGTTAGGGTTAGGTACAGGGTTAGGGTTAAGTGTTAGGTTTAGGGTTGAAGATTAGGATTAGGGTTAGGATTAAAGGTTAACGTGAGAGTTATCGCTTATGGTTAAGGTTAAGAGTTAGGGTTTAGTGTTAGGATTAGGGTTACGGTTAGTGTTAGGGTTAGAGTTATGTGCTATGGTTTGTGTTAGAGGTTAGGTTTAGGTTTACTGTTCACGGTTAGGGTTACGTTTAGGGGTTAGCATTAGGGTTAGGGTTAGGGTTAAGGGATAGGAATAGGGTTAAGTGTTGGCCTTAGGGTAGGGTTTAGTGTTAGGGTTATCATTAAGGATTATGGTTAGGGTTAGGGTTAAATGCTTGTTGCGGTTAATGATTATCGTCAGGTATAAGGTTCACGGATAGGGTTAGTGTTAAGGGTTACGGGTAGGTTTAGGGTTCAGGGTTAGAGTTAGCATTAGGGCTTAAGGTTAGGATTGGGGGTAGGTTAGATTTAGGGTTAGATCTAGGCGTTAGGGTAAGGGCTAGCGTTAGGGTTAAGAGATAGGGTTAGATTTAATGCTTAGGATTAGGGTTAGGATTTGGGGTTAAAGTAAGTGTTAGGGGTTAGTTTTAAGGATCCAAGGTTAGGGTTATTTTTAGCTGTAGTGTTAGGGTTAGGGATAAGGGATCCCATTAGCATTAAGGGTCTTCCTTACTGTAGGGTTAAGGGTTAGGCTTAGAGTTAAAGGTTAAGGTTAGGGTCAGTGTTAAGATTTAGGGTGAGGGTTAACGGTTAGGGTAAAGGTTAAGCGTTAGGGTTAGGGATTAGTGATTAGGGTTTTTGGTTAGTGTTAGGGTTAGCGGTTAGGAGTTAGTGTTTTATGAAGGGGTATGGTTAGAATTAGGATTGGGGTTAGAGTTAGGGTGAGGTATAGGGGTTAGGTTTAGGGGTTAGTTTTAGGGTAAAAGGATAGGATTATGGTTACGGGTTGGGCTTAGGTTTAGGGTTAAAGTTTATTGCTAGGGTTCAGGGTTAGCTTTAGGGGTTCTCGTTAGGGTTAGGTGTTATGTTAGTGTCAGGGTTAGGTCTAGTCGTGAGGGTAAGGTTTAGGGTTAGCTTTAAGAGCTAGGGTTAGGTTTAATGGTTAGGATTAGGATTAGGGTTAAGGGTTAGGGTAAGGCTTGGGGGTTAGGGTGAAGGGTTAGGGTCAAGGGTTGGGGTTTTTGTTAGGCATAGCGTTGGGGTTAGAAGTAAGGGTTACTGTCAGTGTTAAGGTTGTAGGTAGGGTTACGGTTAGGGTTAGCGGTTTAGAATTAGGGTTAGGGATTAGGTGTCACAGTGATGACTAGGAGACAGGGTTAGAATTATGGGATGGGGTTGTTCTCAGGAAATGGGTTATGCATTAACGTTAGGATAAGAGGTTAAAGTTAGGCGCACGGTGAGGTTTACGTGTTAAGGGGAGAAATAGGAACAGGGTTGGGTGTTACGTTCAGGGTTAGGGTTATCTGGTAAAGGTATTGTTTATGCTTAGCGCACGGGCCCTGTCTGCATTAGGCGGGCGGGGGGAGTTTAGGGGACTGGGATTGTACCCGGGAACCCACTCTATCATACTCTGGGTATGGGCCCGTGGGTTTCATGCAGGGCACAGTGGTAGAGCCTCCTTTCACGCATGGCATGGGAGGATTGTAGGCTTTCTAAACTCTAAGGAAGCAAGAAAGTCTGAGAATTAGATTTAGGGTTAGGATTATGGTTAGCGTTAAGGATGAAGTTTAGTGTTAGGGTGAGGGCTTAGGGTTAGGTAATAGGGTTAGGGTTAAAGGTTACTCTTAGGTTTAACGGTTACACTTTGGTTTAGGGTTGAGGTTTACGGTTAGGGTTAAGATGAGGGGTTAGGGTTTGGTACAGGGTTAGGGTTAAGTGTTGGGTTTAGGGTTGAAGATAAGGATTACGGTTAGGATTAAAGGTTAGCGTGAGAGTTAACGCTTAGGGTTAAGGTTAAGTGTTAGGGTTTAGGGTTAGGGTTAGGGTTACTGTTAGTATTAGGGTTAGAGTTATGTGCTATGGTTTGTGTTAGAGGTTACGGTTAGGTTTACTGGTCACGGTTAGGGTTACGTTTAGGGGGTAGCATTAGGGTTAGGGTTAGGGTTAAGGGATAGGATTAGGGATAAGTGTTGGGCTTAGGGTTAGGGTTTAGTGTTATGGTTAGCATTAAGGGTTAGGGTTAGGGTCAGGGTTAAATGCTTGGGTGCGGGTAATGGTTAGGGTCAGGGTGAAGGTTGACGGATAGGGTTAGTGTTAAGGGTTACGGGTAGGTTTAGGGTTCAGGGTTAGTGTTAGCATTAGGGCTTAAGGTTAGGATTAGGCGGTACGTTAGATTTAGGGTTAGATCTAGGCGTTAGGGTAAGGGCTAGCGTTAGGGTTAAGAGATAGGGTTAGGTTTAATGCTTAGGATTAGGGTTAGGGTTTGGGGTTAAAGTAAGTGTTAGGGGTTAGGTTTAAGGATCCAAGGTTAGGGTTATTTTTAGCTGTAGTGTTAGGGTTAGGGATAAGGGATCCCATTAGCATTAAGGGTCTTCCTTACTGTAGGGTTAAGGGTTAGGCTTAGAGTTAAAGGTTAAGGTTAGGGTCAGTGTTAAGATTTAGGGTGAGGGTTTACGGTTAGGGTAAAGGTTAAGCGTTAGGGTTAGGGATTAGTGATTAGGGTTTTTGGTTAGTGTTAGGGTTAGCGGTTAGGAGTTAGTGTTTTATGAAGGGGTATGGTTAGAATTAGGATTGGGGTTAGAGTTAGGGTGAGGTATAGGGGTTAGGTTTAGGGGTTAGTTTTAGGGTAAAAGGATAGGATTAGGGTTACGGGTTGGGCTTAGGTTTAGGGTTAAAGTTTACTGCTAGGGTTAGGGATAGGGTTCAGGCTTAGCTTTAGGGGTTCTGGTTAGGGTTATGTGTTAGGTTAGTGTCAGGGTTAGGTCTATTGGTGAGGGTAAGGTTTAGGGTTACCTTTAAGAGCTAGGGTTAGGTTTAATGGTTAGGATTAGGATTAGGGTTAAGGGTTAGGGTAAGGCTTAGGGGTTAGGGTGAAGGGTTAGGGTCAAGGGTTAGGGTTTTTGTTAGGCATAGCGTTGGGGTTAGAAGTAAGGGTTACTGTCAGTGTTAGGGTTCTAGGTAGGGTTACGGTTAGGGTTAGCGGTTTAGAATTAGGGTTAGGGATTAGGTGTCACAGTGATGACTAGGAGATAGGGTTAGAATTATGGGATAGGGGTTGTTCTCAGGAAATGGGTTATGCATTAACGTTAGGATAAGAGGTTAAAATTAGGCGCACGGTGAGGTTTACGTGTTAAGGGGAGAAATAGGAACAGGGTTGGGTGTTATGTTCAGGGTTAGGGTTATCTGTTAAAGGTATTGTTTATGCTTAGCGCACGGGCCCTGTCTGCATTAGGCGGGCGGGGGGAGTTTAGGGGGCTGGGATTGTACCCGGGAAGCCACTCTATCATACTCTGGGTATGGGCCCGTGGGTTTCATGCAGGACACAGTGGTAGAGCCTCCTTTCACGCATGGCATGGGAGGATTGCAGGCTTTGTAAACTCTAAGAAAGCAAGAAGTCTGAGAATGAGATTTAGGGTTGGATTCTGGTTAGGGTTAAGGATGAAGTTTAGTGTTACGGTGAGGGCTTAGGGTTAGGGCTTAGGGTTAGGGTTAAAGGTTACTCTTAGGTTTAACGGTTACACTTTGGTTTAGGGTTGAGGTTTGCGGTTAGGGTTAAGATGAGGGGTTAGGGTTTGGTACAGGGTTAGGGTTAAGTGTTAGGTTTAGGGTTGAAGATTAGGATTAGGGTTAGGATTAAAGGTTAGCGTGAGAGTTAACGCTTAGGGTTAAGGTTAAGAGTTAGGGTTTAGGGTTAGGTTTAGGGTTAGTTTTAGGGTTAGACTTATGTGCTTTGGTTTGTGTTAGAGGTGAGGGTTAGGTTTACTGGTCATGGTTAGGGTTACGTTTAGGGGTTAGCATTAGGGTTAGGGTTAGGGTTAAGGGATAGGATTAGGGATAAGTGTTGGGCTTAGGGTTAGGGTTTAGTGTTAGGGTTAGCATTAAGGATTAGGGTTAGGGTCAGGGTTAAATGTTTGGGTGCGGGTAATGGTTAGGGTCAGGGTTAAGGTTCACGGATAGGGTTAGTGTTAAGGGTTACGGGTAGGTTTAGGGTTCAGGGTTAGTGTTAGCATTAGGGCTTAAGGTTAAGATTAGGCGGTAGGTTAGATTTAGGGTTAGATCTAGGCGTTAGGGTAAGGGCTAGTGTTTGGGTTAAGAGATAGGGTTAGGTTTAATGCTTAGGATTAGGGTTAGGGTTTGGGGTTAAAGTAAGTGTTAGGGGTTAGGTTTCAGGATCCAAGGTTAGGGTTATTTTTAGCTGTAGTGTTAGGGTTAGGGATAAGGGATCCCATTAGCATTAAGGGTCTTCCTTACTGTAGGATTAAGGGTTAGGCTTAGAGTTAAAGGTTAAGGTTAGGGTCAGTGTTGAGATTTAGAGTTAGGGTTAACAGTTAGGGTAAAGGTTAAGCGTTAGGGTTAGGGATTAGTGATTAGGCTTTTTGGTTAGTGTTAGGGTTAGCGTTTTGGAGTTAGTGTTTTATGAAGGGGTATGTTTAGAATTAGGAATGGGGTTAGATTTAGGGTGAGGTTTAGGTGTTAGGTTTAGTGGTTAGTTTTAGAGTAAAAGGATAGGATTAGGGTTACGGGTTGGGCTTAGGTTTAGGGTTAAAGTTTACTGCTAGGGTTAGGGATAGGGTTCAGGGTTAGCTTTAGGGGTTCTGGTTAGGGTTAGGTGTTAGGTTAGTGTCAGGGTTAGGTCTAGTCGTGAGGGTAAGGTTTAGGGTCAGCTTTAAGAGCTAGGGTTAGGTTTAATGGTTAGGATTAGGATTAGGGTTAAGGGTTAGGGTAAGGCTTTGGGGTTAGGGTGAAGGGTTAGGTTTAAGGGTTAGGGTTTTTGTTAGGCATAGCGTTGGGTTTAGAAGTAAGGGTTACTGTCAGTGTTAGGGTTGTAGGTAGGGTTACGGTTAGGGTTAGCGGTTTAGAATTAGGGTTAGGGATTAGGTGTCACAGTGATGACTAGGAGATAGGGTTAGAATTATGGGATAGGGGTTGTTCTCAGGAAATGGGTTATGCATTAACGTTAGGATAAGAGGTTAAAGTTAGGCGCACGGTGAGGTTTACGTGTTAAGGGGAGAAATAGGAACAGGGT
>NW_027182952.1:0-52500 GCF_041146395.1 Eulemur rufifrons
GGGATCCCATTAGCATTAAGGGTCTTCCTTACTGTAGGGTTAAGGGTTAGGCTTAGAGTTAAAGGTTAAGGTTAGGGTCAGTGTTAAGAATTAGGGTGAGGGTTAACGGTTAGGGTAAAGGTTAAGCGTCAGGGTTAGGGATTAGCGATTAGGGTTTTTGGTTAGTGTTAGGGTTAGAGGTTAGGAGTTCGTGTTTTATGAAGGGGTATGGTTAGAATTAGGATTGGGGTTAGAGTTAGGGTTAGGTATAGGGGTTAGGTTTAGGGGTTAGTTTTAGGGTAAAAGGATAGGATTAGGGTTATGGGTTGGGCTTAGGTTTAGGGTTAAAGTTTACTGCTAGGGTTAGGGATAGGGTTCAGGGTTAGCTTTAGGGGTTCTGGTTAGGGTTAGGTGTTAGGTTAGTGTCAGGCTTAGGTCTAGTCGTGAGGGTAAGGTTTAGGGTTAGCTTTAAGAGCTAGGGTTAGCTTTAATGGTTAGGATTAGGATTAGGGTTAAGGGTTAGCGTAAGGCTTAGGGGTTTGGGTGAAGGGTTAGGGTTTTTGTTAGGCATAGCGTTGGGGTTAGAAGTAAGGGTTACTGTCAGTGTTAGGGTTGTAGGTAGGGTTCCGGTTAGGGTTAGCGGTTTAGAATTAGGGTTAGGGATTAGGTGTTCCAGTGATGACTAGGAGATAGGGTTAGAATTATGGGATAGGGGTTGTTCTCAGGGAATGGGTTATGCATTAACGTTAGGATAAGAGGTTAAAGTTAGGGTCACGGTGAGGTTTACGTGTTAAGGGGAGAAATAGGAACAGGGTTGGGTGTTATGTTCAGGGTTAGGGTTATCTGTTAAAGGTATTGTTTATGCTTAGCGCACGGGCCCTGTCTGCATTGGGTGGGCGGGGGGAGTTTAGGGGGCTGGAATTGTACCCGGGAACCCACTCTATCACACTCTGGGTATGGGCCCGTGGGTTTCATGCAGGACACAGTGGTAGAGCCTCCTTTCACGCATGGCATGGGAGGATGGCAGGCTTTCTAAACTCTAAGAAAGAAAGAAGTCTGAGAATTAGATTTAGGGTTAGCATTATGGTTAGGGTTAAGGATGAAGTTTAGTGTTAGGATGAGGGCTTAAGGTTAGGGATTAGGGTTAGTGTTAAAGGTTATTCTTAGGTTTAACGTTTACAGTTCGGTTTAGGGTTGAGGTTTACGGTTAGGGTTAAGATGAGGGGTTAGGGTTTGGTAGACGTTTAGGGTTAAGTGTTAGGTTTAGGGTTGAAGATTAGGATTAGGGTTAGGATTAAAGGTTAGCGTGAGAGTTAACGCTTAGGGTTAAGGTTAAGAGTTAGGGTTGACGGTTAGGCTTAGGGTTAGATTTAGCGTTAGAGTTATGTGCTATGGTTTGTGTTAGGGGTTAGGGTTAGGTTTACTGTTCACGGTTAGGGTTGGGTTTAGGGGTTAGCATTAGGGTTAGGGATTAGGTTTAGGGTAAGGGTCTAGAGTTAATGTTGGGCTTTAGGCTCGGGGCTTAGGTTCAGGGTCAGGGGTTAGCGTTGGTGGTAGGGCTTAGCTTTAGCGGTCAGTTTAAGGGCACAGGACCTGGTTAATCTACGGTGAGAGGGGTGCGGTCGGAGTCACCACGAAAGCACAACATCATTCCCTGGGCCTTGGGAGAGGACCTCCATGCAGGACTCAGGCGGAGCCTCATCTCACACATGGCATGGATGTATTGTAGACTTGCTTGACTCTGGGAATGGAAGTAGTGTGAGAATTAGGGTTGGGGTTGGGGTTAGGGTTTTTCGTGTTAGGGGTTAGGTTTTGAGTCAGGGTTAGGTGCTAGGGATTAGTGGTTAGGGTTAGAGTTAGTGTTAGGGGTAAGGTGTTAAGTCTGGTTTAGGGGGCCAGGGTAAGGTTTAGGGTTGGAGTTAGCGTTAGGGTTAGGGGTTAGGGTTAAGGGATAGGGTTAGGATTCAGGGTGAGGGTTAGAGGGTTAACAGTTGGGGTTAGGCTTAGGGGTTAGGGATAGTGTTAGGGTTAAGGGTTAGGAGCTTGGTTCAGGTTTAAGGTTAGCATTAGGGGTTGGGGTTAGTGTTAACTGTAGGTCAGTGTTGGGGTTAGATCTCTAGGCATTAGGGTAAAGGTTAGGGTTAGGGTTAAGAGTTAGGGTTCTGTTTAATGGTTAGGATTGGGAATAGGGTTAAGGGTTAGGGTTAAGGTTAGGGGTTATGACGAAGGATCAACGGTTAGGGTTACTTTTAGGCGTAGGGTTAGGGTAAGGGGTTAGGGTTAGTGTTAGTGTTGTTGGTCGGGTTAAGGTTAGGGTTGGCGCTTCAGAATTAGGGATTAAGTGTTACGGTTATAGCTAGGAGGTAGGGTTATAATGACGGTATAAGGCTTGTTCTCAGGGTGTCATGCATTAACGTTAAGATATGGGGTTAAAGTTAGGGTTATGGTGAGGTTTACCTGTTAAGGTGAGCAGTAGGATCAGGGTTAGGTGTTATGTTGTGGGTTAGGTTTATGGGTGAGGGGTAGGGTTTATGCTTAGGGCACGGGCCCTGTATGCCCTAGGAGGCAAAGTTAGGTGTCTGTGATGGTCGCTGGGAATCCACTCTACCGCACGCAGTGTATGGGCCTCTGGGTTTCATGCAGGACACTGTGGCAGAGCCTCCTTTCACGCATGGCGTGGGAGGATTGCAGGCTTTCTAAACTCTAAGAAAGCAAGAAGTCTGAGAATTAGATTTAGGGTTAGGGTTATGGTTAGGGTTAAGGATGAAGTTTAGTGTTAGGGTGAGGGCTTAGGCTTAGGGATTACGGTTAGGGTTAAAGGTTACTCTTAGATTTAACGGTTACACTTTGGTTTAGGGTTGAGGTTTAAGGTTAGGGTTAAGATGAGGGGTTAGGGTTTGGTACAGGGTTAGGGTTAAGTGTTAGGTTTAGGGTTAAAGATTAGGATTAGGGTTAGGATTAAAGGTTAGCGTGAGAGTTAACGCTTAGGGTTAAGGTTAAGAGTTAGGGTTTAGGGTTAGGGTTAGGGTTAGGGTTAGTTTTAGGTTTAGAGTTATGTGCTATGCTTTGTGTTAGAGGTTAGGGTTCGGTTTACTGTTCACGGTTAGGGTTACGTTTAGGGGTTAGCATTAGGGTTAGGGTTAAGGGATAGGATTAGGGTTAAGTGTTGGGCTTAGGGTTAGGGTTTAGTGTTAGGGTTATCATTAAGGATTAGGGTTAGGGTCAGGGTTAAATGCTTGGGTGCGGGTAATGGTTAGGGTCAGGGTTAAGGTTTACGGATAGGGTTAGTGTTAAGGGTTACGGGTGGGTTTAGGGTTCAGGGTTAGAGTTAGCATTAGTACTTAAGGTTAGGATTAGGCGGGAGGTTAGATTTAGGGTTAGAACTAGGCGTTAGGGTCAGGGCTAGGGTTAGGGTTAAGAGATAGGGTTAGGTTTAATGATTAGGTTAGGGTTAGGGTTTGGGGTTAAAGCAAGTGTTAGGGGTTAGGTTTAAGGATCCAAGGTTAGGGTTATTTTTAGCTGTAGTGTTAGGGTTAGGGATAAGGGATCCCATTAGCATTAAGGGTCTTCCTTACTGTAGGGTTAAGGGTTAGGCTTAGAGTTAAAGGTTAAGGTTAGGGTCAGTGTTAAGAATTAGGGTGAGGGTTAACGGATAGGTTAAAGGTTAAGCGTTAGGGTTAGGGATTAGCGATTAGGGTTTTTGGTTAGTGTTAGGGTTAGAGGTTAGAAGTTCGTGTTTTATGAAGGGGTATGGTTAGAATTAGGATTGGGGTTAGAGTTAGGGTTAGGTATAGGGGTTAGGTTTAGGGGTTAGTTTTAGGGTAAAAGGATAGGATTAGGGTTATGGGTTGGGCTTAGGTTTAGGGTTAAAGTTTACTGCTAGGGTTAGGGATAGGGTTCAGGGTTAACTTTAGGGGTTCTGGTTAGCGTTAGGTGTTAGGTTAGTGTCAGGGTTAGGTCTAGTCGTGAGGGTAAGGTTTAGGGTTAGCTTTAAGAGCTAGGGTTAGGTTTAATGGTTAGGATTAGGATTAGGGTTAAGGGTTAGCGTAAGGCTTAGGGGTTTGGGTGAAGGGTTAGGGTGTTTGTTAGGCATAGCGTTGGGGTTAGAAGTAAGGGTTACTGTCAGTGTTAGGGTTGTAGGTAGGGTTACGGTTAGGGTTAGCGGTTTAGAATTAGGGTTAGGGATTAGGTGTCACAGTGATGACTAGGAGACAGGGTTAGAATTATGGGATAGGGGTTGTTCTCAGGAAATGGGTTATGCATTAACGTTAGGATAAGAGGTTAAAGTTAGGCGCACGGTGAGGTTTACGTGTTAAGGGGAGAAATAGGAACAGGTTTGGGTGTTATGTTCAGGGTTAGGGTTATCTGTTAAAGGCATTGTTTATGCTTAGCGCACGGGCCCTGTCTGCATTAGGCGGGCGGGGGCAGTTTAGGGGGCTGGGATTGTACCCGGGAACCCACTCTATCATACTCTGGGTATGGGCCCGTGGGTTTCATGCAGGACACAGTGGTGGAGCCTCCTTTCACTCATGGCATGGGAAGATTGCAGGCTTTCTAAACTCTAAGAAAGCAAGAAGTCTGAGAATTAGATTTAGGGTTAGGATTCTGGTTAGGGTTAAGGATGAAGTTTAGTGTTAGGGTGAGGGCTTAGGGTTAGGGAAAAGGGTTAGGGTTAAAGGTTACTCTTAGGTTTAACGGTTACACTTTGGTTTAGGGTTGAGGTTTAAGGTTAGGGTTAAGATCAGGGGTTAGGGTTTGGTACAGGGTTAGGGTTAAGTGTTAGGTTTAGGGTTGAAGATTAGGATTAGTGTTAGGATTAAAAGTTAGCGTGAGAGTTAACGCTTAGGGTTCAGGTTAAGAGTTAGGGTTTAGGGTTAGGGTTAGGGTTAGGGTTAGTTTTAGGGTTAGAGTTATGTCCTATGGTTTGTGTTAGAGGTTAGGGTTAGGTTTACTGGTCACGGTTAGGGTTACGTTTAGGGGGTAGCATTAGGGTTAGGGTTAGGGTTAAGGGATAGGATTAGGGATAAGTGTTCGGCTTAGGGTTAGGGTTTAGTGTTAGGGTTAGCATTAAGGATAAGGGTTAGGGTCAGGGTTAAATGCTTGGGTGCAGGTAATGGTTAGGGTCAGGGTTAAGGTTCACGGATAGGGTTAGTGTTAACGGTTCCGGGTAGGTTTAGTGTTCAGGGTTAGTGTTAGCATTAGGGCTTAAGGTTAGGATTAGGCGGTAGGTTAGATTTAGGATTAGATCTAGGCGTTAGGGTAAGGGCTAGCGTTAGGGTTAAGAGATAGGGTTAGGTTTAATGCTTAGGATTAGGGTTAGGGTTTGGGGTTAAAGTAAGTGTTAGGGGTTAGGTTTAAGGATCCAAGGTTAGGGTTATTTTAGCTGTAGTGTTAGGGTTAGGGATAAGGGATCCCATTAGCATTAAGGGTCTTCCTTACTGTAGGGTTAAGGGTTAGGCTTAGAGTTAAAGGTTAAGGTTAGCGTCAGTGTTAAGATTTAGTGTGAGGGTTAACGGTTAGGGTAAAGGTTAAGCGTCAGGGTTAGGGATTAGTGATTAGGGTTTTTGGTTAGTTTTAGTGTTAGCGGTTAGGAGTTCGTGTTTTATGAAGGGGTATGGTTAGAATTAGGATTGGGGTTAGAGTTAGGGTTAGGTATAGGGGTTAGGTTTAGGGGTTAGTTTTAGGGTAAAAGGATAGGATTAGGGTTATGGGTTGGGTTTAGGTTTAGGGTTAAAGATTACTGCTTGGGTTAGGGATAGAGTTCAGGGTTAGCTTTAGGGGTTCTGGTTAGGGTTAGGTGTTAGGTTAGTGCCAGGGTTAGGTCTAGTCGTGAGGGCAAGGTTTAGGGTTAGCTTTAAGAGCTAGGGTTAGGTTTAATGGTTAGGATTAGGATTAGGGTTAAGGGTTAGCGTAAGGCTTAGGGGTTTTGGTGAAGGGTTAGGGTTTTTGTTAGGCATAGCGTTGGGGTTACAAGTAAGGGTTACAGTCAGTGTTAGGGTTGTAGGTAGGGTTCCGGTTAGGGTTAGCGGTTTAGAATTAGGGTTAGGGATTAGGTATTCCAGTGATGACTAGGAGATAGGCTTAGAATTATGGGATAGGGGTTGTTCCCAGAGAATGGGTTATGCATTAACGTTAGGATAAGAGGTTAAAGTTAGGCGCACGGTGAGGTTTACGTGTTAAGGGGAGAAATAGGAACAGGGTTGGGTGTTATGTTCAGGGTTAGGGTTATCTGTTAAAGGTATTGTTTATGCTTAGCGCACGGGCCCGGTCTGCATTAGGCGGGCGGGGGGAGTTTAGGGGGCTGGGATTGTACCTGGGAACCCACTCTATCATACTCTGGGTATGGGCCCGTGGGTTTCAACACATCCACACCGACCCCACAGGAAAAAAAAAAAAAACACCGTAGCCTCCAGCTACTAATTATAATGCTAACTTGCAAAATTTTCCTTCATTTTTAAACAATGGAAAAATGAGGGTGAGATGATACTTAGAAGAATGGATTCTTGTCAGTCTCCACTAACAAAAATAGGCAAAACCAAATCAGCTACTCCTCAGCATCGTTATGTTCGTGGCAGCCACCTTGGGTTTCAGGAGGCACAAACAAACGTTATCAAAATTATGGTGAAACGCTGAAAACCTGCAAATAATTTTCAACGTAGTGGTTAATTGAAAAGCTCTGCGGCATACTTCTTGGAACAAGCCAGGTACCTGTGCCCACGCATGGAGGAGTATATAGAAACATGGTGGAATCAAAGCTGATGAAGCAAAGGATTCTTAAAGGAATGAGATGACCATGCGGATCCTGTTTAATTCTCTGAAACAGAATCCGCACTTTTCACCTGCCAAATACATGCCCACTACTCTTCTGTGGGGATAATAAAAACAAACCAGCGATCTGACAGAGGGCCTGAACACCCATCTTGACCGACCCCACAAAAAAAAAAAGTACCCTCCAGCTACTAATTATAATGCCAATTTTCAAAATTTCCCTGCATTTTTAAACAATGGAGAAATGATGGTGGGATGATACTTAGAAGAATGGCTTCTTGTCAGTCTCCACTGAGAAAAATAGGCATCACCAAGTCATCTATGCCTCAGCATAGTTATGCCGTAGCAGCCACATTTGGTTTCAGTAGGCCAATACACACGTTATCACAATTATGGTGAAACGCTGAAAACCTGCAAAGGATTTTGAACATACTGGTTAATTGAAAAGCTCTGAGGCATACTTCTTGGAACAAGCCAGTTTCCTGTGCCCACGCATAGAGAAGTATATAGAGCCATGGTGGATTCCCAGCTCATGAAGCAAAGGATTCTTAAAGGAACGGGATTACCATGTGGATCCTGTTTAATTCTCTGAAACAGATCCGCAGTTTTCACCTGCCCTACTAATACCCACTTCTCCTCTCTGGGGATAATAAAAAACAAACCAGCGAACTGACAGAGGGCCTGACCAACACATCCACAACGACCCCACAGGAAAAAAAAAAAAAAAACACCGTAGCCTCCAGCTACTAATTATAATGCTAACTTGCAAAATTTTCCTGCATTTTTAAACAATGGAAAAATGATGGTGAGATGATACTTAGAAGAATGGATTCTTGTCAGTCTCCACTAACAAAAATAGGCAAAACCAAGAGAGCTACGCCTCAGCATCGTTATGTTCGTGGCAGCCATCTTGGGTTTCAGGAGGCACAAACAAACGTTATCACAATTATGGTGAAACGCTGAACACCTGCAAATAATTTTCAACGTAGTGGTTAATTGAAAAGCTCTGCGGCATACTTGTTGGAACAAGCCAGTTACCTGTTCCCACACAAAGAGGACTATATAGAACCATGGTGGATTTCCAGCTGATGAAGTAAAGGATTATTAAAGGAACGGGATGACCATGGGGATCATCGTTAATTCTCTGAAACAGAATCCGCCCTTTTCACCTACCAAACACATGCCCACTTCTCCTCTCTGGGGATAATAAAAACTAACCAGCGAACTGTCAGAGGGCCTGACCCCCCCCATCCACATCGACCACACACACACAAAAAAAAACCGTACCCTCCAGCTACTAATTATAATGCTAACTTGCAAAATTTCCCTGCATTTTAAAACAATGGAAAAATGGTGGTGGGATGATACTTAGAAGAATGGCTTCTTGTCAGTCTCCACTAACAAAAATAGGCAACACCAAGTCAGCTACTCCTCAGCATAGTTATGTCCGTCGCAGCCTTCATGGGTTCCAGGAGGCACATACAAACGTTATCAAAATTATGGTGAAACGCTGAAAACCTGCAAATAATTTTCAACGTACTGGTTACTTTGAAAACTCTCCAGCATACTTCTTGGAACAAGCCAGGTACCTGTGCCCACGCATAGAGGAGTATATAGAAACATGGTGGAATCCCAGCTGATGAAGCAAAGGATTCTTAAAGGAATGAGATGACCATGCGGATCCTGTTTAATTCTCTGAAACAGAATCCGCACTTTTCACCTGCCAAACACATGCCCACTACTCTTCTCTGGGGATAATAAAAACAAACCAGCGATCTCACAGAGGGCCTGAACACCCATCCTGACCGACCCCACAAAAAAATGTACCCTCCAGCTACTAACTATAATGCCAATTTGCAAAATTTCCCTGCATTTTTAAACAATGGAGAAATGATGGTAGGATGATACTTAGAAGAATGGCTTCTTGTCAGTCTCCACTGACAAAAATAGGCAACACCATGTCAGCTACGCCTCAGCATAGTTATGTCCGTAGCAGCCATATTTGGTTTCAGTAGGCACATACACACGTTATCACAATTATGGTGAAACGCTGAAAACCTGCAAAGGATTTTCAACATACTGGTTAATTGAAAAGCTCTGAGGCATACTTCTTGGAACAAGCCAGTTTCTTGTGCCCACGCATAGAGAAGTATATAGAACCATGGTGGATTCCCAGCTCATGAAGCAAAGGATTCTTAAAGGAACGGGATTACCATGCGGATCCTGTTTAATTCTCTGAAACAGATCCCCAGTTTTCACCTGCCATACTAATACCCACTTCTCCTCTCTCGGATAATAAAAACAAACCAGTGAATTGACAGAGGCCCTGACCAACCCATCCACATTGACCCCACAAAAAAAAAAAAAAGTACCCTTCAGCTACTAATTATAATGCTAACTTGTAAAATTTGCCTGCATTTTTAAACAATGGAAAAATGATGGTGGGATGATACTTAGAAGAATGGCTTCTTGTCAGTCTCCACTAACAAAAATAGGCAACATGAAGTCAGCTACTCCTCAGCATACTTATGTCCTTGGCAGCCATATTGGGTTTCAGGAGACACATACAATCGTTATAAGAATTATGGTGAAACACTGAAAACCTGCAAATAATTTTCAACGAACTGCTTAAGTGAAAAGCTCTACGGCATACTTCTTGGAACAAGCCAGTTACCTGTGCCCACACATAGAGGAGTATATAGAACCATGGTGGATTCCCAGCTGATGAAGCAAAAGTTTCCTAAAGAAACGCGATGAGCATGCGGATCTTTTTCATTCTCTGAAACAGAATCAAAACATTTCACCTGCCAAACACATGCCCACTTCTCCTCTCTGGGGATAATAAAAACAAACCAGCGAACTGACAGAGGGCCTGACTAACACATCCACACCGACCCCACAGGAAAAAAAAAAAAAACCCCGTAGCCTCCAGCTACTAATTATAATGGTAACTTGCAAAATTTTCCTGCATTTTTAAACAATGGAAAAATGATGGTGAGATGATACTTAGAAGAATGGATTCTTGTCATTCTCCACTAACAAAAATAGGCAACACCAAGTCAGCTACTCCTCAGCATAGTTATGTTCGTGGCAGCCATCTTGGGTTTCAGGAGGCACAAACAAACGTTATCACAATTATGGTGAAACGCTGAACACCTGCAAATAATTTTCAACGTAGTGGTTAATTGAAAAGCTCTGCGGCATACTTCTTGGAACAAGCCACTTACCTGTTTCCACGCAAAGAGGAGTATATAGAACCATGGTGGATTTCCAGCTGATGAAGTAAAGGATTATTAAAGGAACGGGATGACCATGGGGATCATCGTTAATTCTCTGAAACAGAATCCGCCCTTTTCACCTGCCAAACACATGCCCACTTCTCCTCTCTGGGGATAAAAAAACTAACCAGCGAACTGACAGAGGGCCTGACCCCCCCAGCCACATCGACTACACACACAAAAAAAACCGTACCCTCCAGCTACTAATTATAATGCTAACTTGCAAAATTTCCCTGCATATTAAAACAATGGAAAATGGTGGCGGGATGATACTTAGAAGAATGGCTTCTTGTCAGTCTCCACTAACAAAAATAGGCAACACCAAGTCAGCTACCCCTCAGCATAGTTATGTCCGTCGCAGCCTTTTCGGTATCAGAAGGCACATACAAACGTTATCAAAATTATGGTGAAACGCTGAAAACCTGCAAATAATTTTCAACGTACTGGTTAATTTGAAAACTCTCCAGCATACTTCTTGGAACAAGCCAGGTACCTGTGCCCACGCATAGAGGAGTATACAGAAACATGGTGGAATCCCAGCTGATGAAGGATAGGATTCTTAAAGGAATGAGATGACCATGCGGATCCTGTTTAATTCTCTGAAACAGAATCCGCACTTTTCACCTCCCAAACACATGCCCACTTCTCCTCTCTGGGGATAATAAAAACAAACCAGTGAATTGACAGATGGCCTGAACAACCCATGCACACAGAACCCACAAAAAAAAAAAAAAAAAGGACCCTCCAGCTACTAATTATAATGATAACTTGCAAAATTTCCCTGCATTTTTAAACAATGGAAAAATGATGGTGGGATGATACTTAGAAGAATGGCTTCTTGTCAGTCTCCACTAACAAAAATAAGCAACACGAAGTCAGCTACGCCTCAGCATACTTATGTCCTTAGCAGCCATATTGGGTTTCAGGAGACACAAACAAACGTTGTAAGAATTATGGTGAAACGATGAAAACCTGCAAATAATTTTCAACGTACTGCTTAATTGAAAACTCTGCGGCATACTTCTTGGAACAAGCCAGTTACCTGTGCCCACACATAGAGGAGTATATAGAACCATGGTGGATTCCCAGCTGATGAAGCAAAAGTTTCCTAAAGGAACGGGATGAGCATGCGGATCCTGTTTCATTCTCTGAAACAGAATCCGAACTTTTCACCTGCCAAACACATGCCCACTTCTCCTCTCTGGGGATAATAAAAACTAACCAGCGAACTGACAGAGGGCCTGACCAAAACATCCACACCGACCCCACAGGAAAAAAAAAAAAACACCGTAGCCTCCAGCTACTAATTATAATGCTGACTTGCAAAATTTCCCTGCATTTTAAAACAATGGAAAAATGGTGGTGGGATGATACTTAGAAGAATGGCTTCTTTTCATTCTCCACTAACAAAAATCGGCAACACCAAGTCAGCTACGCCTCAGCATAGTTATGTCTGTGGCAGCCATCTTGGGTTTCAAGGCACATACAAACGTTGACGCATTCATGATGAAACGCTGAAAACCTGAAAATAATTTTCAATGTACTTTTTATTTGAAAAGCTCTGAGGCATACTTCTTGGAACAAGCCAGTAACCTGTGCCCACCCATACGGGAGTATATAGAACCATGGTGGTTTCCCAGCGGATGAAGCAAAGGATTCTTAAAGGAAGCGGATGACCATTTAGATCCTGTTTAATTCTTTGAAACAGAATCCGCACTTTTCACCTGGCAACAACATGCCCACTTCTCCTCCTTGGGGATAATAAAAACAAACCAGCGAACATCTAGAGGGCCTTGAACCCCCATCCACACTGACCCCACAAGAAAAAACAAAAAGTACCCTCCAGCTACTAATTATAATGCTAACTTGCAAAATTTCCCTGCATTTTAAAACAATGGAAAATTGGTGGTGGGATGATACTTAGAAGAATGGCTTCTTGTCAGTCTCCACTAACAAAAATAGGAAACACGAAGTCAGCTACGCCTCAGCATACTTATGTCCTTGGCAGCCATACTGGGTTTCAGGAGACACATAGAAACGTTATAGGAATTATGGTGAAACGCTGAAAACCTGTAAATAATTTTCCACGTACTGCTTAATTGAAAAGCTCTGCGGCATACTTCTTGGAACAAGCCAGTTACCTGTGCCAACACATAGAGGAGTATATAGAACCATGGTCGATTCCCAGCTGATGAAGCAAAAGTTTCTTAAAGGAACGGGATGAGCATGCGGATCCTGTTTCATTCTCTGAAACAGAATCCGAACTTTTCACCTGCCAAACACAGGCCCACTTCTCCTCTCTGGGGATAATAAAAACAAACCAGCGAAGTGACAGAGGGCCTGACCAACACATCCACACCGATCCCACAGGAAAACAAAAAAAAAAAACACCGAAGCCTCCAGCTACTAATTAGAATGCTAACTTGCAAAATTTTCCTTCATTTTTAAACAATGGAAAAATGATGGTGAGATGATACTTAGAAGAATGGATTCTTGTCAGTCTCCACTAACAAAAATAGGCAAAACCAAATCAGCTACGCCTCAGCATCGTTATGTTCGTGGCAGCCATCATGGGTTTCAGGAGGTACAAACAAACGTTATCACAATTATGGTGAAACGCTGAACACCTGCAAATAATTTTCAACATAGTGGTTAATTGAAAAGCTCTGCGGCATACTTCTTGGAACAAGCCAGTTACCTGTTCCCACGCAAAGAGGAGTATATAGAACCATGGTGGATTTCCAGCTGATGAAGTAAAGGATTATTAAAGGAACGGGATGACCATGGGGATCATCGTTAATTCTCTGAAACAGAATCCGCCCTTTTCACCTGCCAAACACATGTCCACTTCTCCTCTCTGGGGATAATAAAAACTAACCAGCGAACTGACAGAGGGCCTGACCCCCCCATCCACATCGACCACACACAAAAAAAAAACCGTACCCTCTAGCTCCTAATTATAATGCTAACTTGCAAAATTTCCCTGCATTTTAAAACAATGGAAAAATGGTGGTGGGATTATACTTAGAAGAATGGCTTCTTGTCTGTCTCCACTAACAAAAATAGGCAACACCAAGTCAGCTACTCCTCAGCATAGTTATGTCCGTCGCAGCCTTTTGGGTTTCAGAAGGCACATACAAACGTTATCAAAATTATGGTGAAACGCTGAAAACCTGCAAATAATTTTCAACGTACTGGTTAATTTGAAAACTCTCCAGCATACTTCTTGGAACAAGCCAGGTACCTGTGCCCACGCATAGAGGAGTATATAGAAACATGGTGGAATCCCAGCTGATGAAGCAAAGGATTCTTAAAGGAATGAGATGACCATGCGGATCCTGTTTAATTCTCTGAAACAGAATCCGCACTTTTCACCTGCCAAACACATGCCCACTTCTCCTCTCTGGGGATAATAAAAACAAACCAGTGAATTGACAGATGGCCTGAACAACCCATCCACACTGAAGCCACAAAAAAAAAAAAAAAAGTACCCTCCAGCTACTAATTATAATGCTGACTTGCAAAATTTCCCTGCATTTTAAAACAATGGAAAAATGGTGGTGGGATGATACTTAGAAGAATGGCTTCTTGTCAGTCTCCACTAACAAAAATAGGAAACACGTAGTCAGCTACGCCTCAGCATACTTATGTCCTTGGCAGCCATATTGGGTTTCAGGAGACACATACAAACGTTATAGGAATTATGGTGAAACGCTGAAAACCTGTAAATAATTTTCAACGTACTGCTTAATTGAAAAGCTCTGCGGCATACTTCTTGGAACAAGCCAGTTACCTGTGCCAACACTTAGAGGAGTATATAGAACCATGGTGGATTCCCAGCTGATGAAGCAAAAGTTTCCTAAAGGAACGGGATGAGCATGCGGATCCTGTTTCATTCTCTGAAAGAGAATCCGAACTTTTCACCTGCCAAACACATGCCCACTTCTCCACTGTGGGGATAATAAAAACTAACCAGCGAACTGACAGAGGGCCTGACACCCCCATCCACATCGACCACACACAAAAAAAAAAAACCGTACACTCCAGCTACTAATTATAATGCTAACTTGCAAAATTTCCCTGCGTTTTAAAACAATGGAAAAATGGTGGTGGGATGATACTTAGAAGAATGGCTTCTTGTCAGTCTCCACTAACAAAAATAGGCAACACCAAGTCAGCTACGCCTCAGCATAGTTATGTCCGTCGCAGCCTTCTTCGGTTTCAGGAGGCACAAACAAACGTTATCACAATTATGGTGAAACGCTGAACACCTGCAAATAATTTTCAACGTACTGGTTAATTGAAAAGCTCTGCGGCATACTTCTTGGAACAAGCCAGTTACCTGTTCCCACGCAAAGAGGAGTATGTAGAAACATGGTGGATTTCCAGCTGATGAAGTAAAGGATTATTAAAGGAACGGGATGACCATGGGGATCATCGTTAATTCTCTGAAACAGAATCCGCCCTTTTCACCTGCCAAACACATGCCCACTTCTCCTCTCTGGGGATAATAAAAACTAACCAGCGACCTGACAGAGGGCCTGACCCCCCCATCCACATCGACCACACACACACAAAAAAAAAAAAAACCGTACCCTCCAGGTACTAATTATAATGCTAACTTGCAAAATTTCCCTGCATTTTAAAACAATGGAAAAATGGTGGTGGGATGATACTTAGAAGAATGGCTTCTTGTCAGTCTCCATGAACAAAAATATGCAAACACCAAGGCAGGTACTCCTCAGCATAGTTATGTCCGTGGCAGCCTTCTTGGGTTTCAGGAGGCACATACAAACGTTATCAAAATTATGGTGAAACGCTGAAAACCTGCAAATAATTTTCAACGTACTGGTTACTTTGAAAACTCTCCAGCATACTTCTTGGAACAAGCCAGGTACCTGTGCCCACGCATAGAGGAGTATATAGAAACATGGTGGAATCCCAGCTGATGAAGCAAAGGATTCTTAAAGGAATGAGATGACCATGCGGATCCTGTTTAATTCTCTGAAACAGAATCCGCACTTTTCACCTGCCAAACACATGCCCACTTCTCCTCTCTGGGGATAATAAAAACAAACCAGTGAATTGACAGAGGCCCTGACCAACCCATCCACATTGACCCCACAAAAAAAAAAAAAAGTACCCTTCAGCTACTAATTATAATGCTAACTTGTAAAATTTGCCTGCATTTTTAAACAATGGAAAAATGATGGTGGGATGATACTTAGAAGAATGGCTTCTTGTCAGTCTCCACTAACAAAAATAGGCAACATGAAGTCAGCTACGCCTCAGCATACTTATGTCCTTGGCAGCCATATTGGGTTTCAGGAGACACATACAATCGTTATAAGAATTATGGTGAAACACTGAAAACCTGCAAATAATTTTCAACGAACTGCTTAAGTGAAAAGCTCTACGGCATACTTCTTGGAACATGCCAGTTTCCTGTGCCCACGCATAGAGAAGTATACAGAACCATGGAGGATTCCCAGCTCATGAAGCAAAGGATTCTTAAAGGAATGGGTTTACCATGCGGATCCTGTTTAATTCTCTGAAACAGATCCGCAGTTTTCACCTGCCATACTAATACCCACTTCTCCTCTCTGGGGATAATAAAAACAAACCAGCGAACTGACAGAGGGCCTGACCAACACATCCACACCGACCCCACAGGAAAAAAAAAAACAAAACACCGGAGCCTCCAGCTACTAATTATAATGCTAACTTGCAAAATTTTCCTGCATTTTTAAACAATGGAAAAATGATGGTGAGATTATACTTAGAAGAATGGATTCTTGTCAGTCTCCACTAACAAAAATAGGCAAAACCAAATCAGCTACGCCCCTGCATCGTTATTTTCGTGGCAGCCATCTTGGATTTCAGGAGGCACAAACAAACGTTATCACAATTATGGTGAAACGCTGAACACCTGCAAATAATTTTCAACGTAGTGGTTAATTGAAAAGCTCTGCGGCATACTTCTTGGAACAAGCCACTTACCTGTTACCACGCAAAGAGGAGTATACAGAACCATGGTGGATTTCCAGCTGATGAAGTAAAGGATTATTAAAGGAACGGGATGACCATGGGGATCATCGTTAATTCTCTGAAACAGAATCCGCCCTTTTCACCTACCAAACACATGCCCACTTCTCCTCTCTAGGGATAATAAAAACTAACCAGCGAACTGACAGAGGGCCTGACCCCTCCATCCACATCGACCACACACACACACACAAAAAACCGTACCCTCCATCTACTAATTATAATGCTAACTTGGAAAATTTCGCTGCATTTAAAAACAATGGAAAAATGGTGGTGGGATGATACTTAGAAGAATGGCTTCTTGTCAGTCTCCACTAACAAAAATAGGCAACACCAAGTCAGCTACTCCTCAGCATAGTTATGTCCGTCGCAGCCTTCTTGGGTTTCAGGAGGCACAAACAAACGTTATCACAATTATGATGAAACGCTGAAAACCTGCAAATAATTTTCAACGTACTGGCTAATTGAAAAGCTCTGCGGCATACCTCTTGGAACAAGTCAGTTACCTGTTCCCACGCAAAGAGGAGTATATAGAACCATGGTGGATTTCCAGCTGATGAAGTAAAGGATTATTAAAGGAACGGGATGACCATGGGGATCATCGTTAATTCTCTGAAACAGAATCCACCCTTTTCACCTGCCAAACACATGCCCACTTCTCCTCTCTGGGGATAATAAAAACTAACCAGTGAAGTGACAGAGGACCTGACCCACCCATCCACATCGACCACACAAAAAGAAAAACCGTACCCTCCAGCTACTAATTATAATGCTAACTTGCAAAATTTCCCTGCTTTTTAAAACAATGGAAGAATGGTGGTGGGATGATTCTTAGAAGAATGGCTTCTTGTCTATCTCCACTAACAAAAATAGGCAACACCAAGTCAGCTACTCCTCAGCACAGTTATGTCTGTCGCAGGCTTCTTGGGTTTCAGGAGGCACATACAAACGTTTTCAAAATTATGGTGAAACGCGAATACCTGCAAATAATTTTCAAAGTAGTGGTTAATTGAAAAGCTCTGAGGCATACTTCTTGGAACAAGCCAGTTTCCTGTGCCCACGCATAGAGAAGTATTTAGAATCATGGTGGATTCCCAGCTCATGAAGCAAAGGATTCTTAAAGGAACGGGATTACAATGCGGATCCTGTTTAATTCTCTGAAACAGATCCGCAGTTTTCACCTGTCATACTAATACCCACTTCTCCTATCTGGGGATAATAAAAACAAACCAGCGAACTGACAGAGGGCCTGACCAACACATCCACACCGACCCCACAAGAAAAAAAAAAAAAAACACCGTAGCCTACAGCTACTAATTATAATGCTAACTTGCACAATTTTCCTGCATTTTTAAACAATGGAAAAATGATGTTGAGATGATACTTAGAAGAATGGAGTCTTGTCTGTCTCCACTAACAAAAATAGGCAAAACCAAGTCAGCTACGCCTCAGCATAGTTATGTTCGTGGCAGCCTTCTTGGGTTTCAGGAGGCACATACAAACGTTATCAAAATAATGGTGAAACGCTGAAAACCTGCAAATAATTTTCAACGTACTGGTTAATTTGAAAACTCTCCAGCATACTTCTTGGAACAAGCCAGTTACCTGTTCCCACGCAAAGAGGAGTATATAGAACCATGGAGGATTTCCAGCTGATGAAGTAAAGGATTATTAAAGGAACGGGATGACCATGGGGATCATCGTTAATTCTCTGAAACAGAATCCGCCCTTTTCACCTGCCAAACACATTCCCACTTCTCCTCTCTGGGGATAATAAAAACAAACCAGCGAACTGAAAGAGGGCCTGACCCCCCAATCCACATCGACCACACACACAAAAAAAAACCGTACCCTCCAGCTACAAATTATAATGCTAACTTGCAAAATTTCCCTGCATTTTAAAACAATGGATAAATGGTGGTGGGATGATACTTAGAAGAATGCCTTCTTGTCAGTCTCCACTAACAAAAATAGGCAACACCAAGTCAGCTACTCCTCAGCATAGTTATGTCCGTCGCAGCCTTCTTGGGTTTCAGGAGGCACAAACAAACGTTATCAAAATTATGGTGAAACGCTGAGCACCTGCAAATAATTTTCATCGTAGTGGTTAATTGAAAAGCTCTGCGGCATACTTCTTGGAACAAGCCACTTACCTGTTCCCACGCAAAGACGAGTATATAGAACCATGGTGAATTTCCAGCTGATGAAGTTAAGGATTATTAAAGGAACGGGATGACCATGGGGATCATCGTTAATTCTCTGAAACAGAATCCGCCCTTTTCACCTGCCAAACACATGCCCACTTCTCCTCTCTGGGGATAATAAAAAGTAACCAGCGAACTGACAGAGGGCCTGACCCCCCCATCCACATCGACCACACACACACAAAAAAATACCGTACCCTCCAGCTACTAATTATAATGCTAACTTGCAAAATTTCCCTGCATTTTAAAACAATGGAAAAATGGTGGTGGGATGATACTTAGAAGAATGGCTTCTTGTCTGTCTCCACTAACAAAAGTAGCCAACACCAAGTCAGCTACTCCTCAGCATAGTTATGTCCGTCGCAGCCTTCTTGGGTTTCAGGAGGCACATACAAACGTTATCAAAATTATGGTGAAACGCTGAAAACCTGCAAATAATTTTCCACGTACTGGTTAATTTGAAAACTCTCCAGCATACTTCTTGGAACAAGCCAGGTACCTGTGCCCACGCATAGAGGAGTATATAGAAACATGGTGGAATCCCAGCTGATGAAGCAAAGGATTCTTAAAGGAATGAGATGACCATGCGGATCCTGTTTAATTCTCCGAAACAGAATCCGCACTTTTCACCTGCCAAACACATGCCCATTACTCTTCTCTGGGGATAATAAAAACAAACCAGCGAACTGAGAGAGGGCCTGAACACCCATCCTGACCGACCCCACAAAAAAAAAAGTACCGTCCAGCAACTAATTATAATGCCAATTTGCAAAATTTCCCTGCATTTTTAAACAATGGAGAAATGATGGTGGGATGATACTTAGAAGAATGGCTTCTTGTCAGTCTCCACTGACAAAAATAGGCAACACCAAGTCACCTACGCCTCAGCATAGTTATGTCCGTAGCAGCCATATTTGGTTTCAGGAGACACATACACACGATATCACCATTAAGGTGAAACGCTGAAAACCTGAAAAGGATTTTCAACATACTGGTTAATTGAAAAGCTCTGAGGCATACTTCTTGGAACAAGCCAGTTTCCTGTGCCCATGCATAGAGAAGTATATAGAACCATGGTGGATTCCCAGCTCATGAAGCAAAGGATTCTTAAAGGAACGGGATTACCATGCGGATCCTGTTTAATTCTCTGAAACAGATCCGCAGGTTTCACCTGCCATACTAATACCCACTTCTCCTCTCTGGGGATAATAAAAACAAACCAGCGAACTGACAGAGGGCCTTACCAACGCATCCATACCGACCCCACAGGAAAAAAAAAAAAAAAAACACCGTAGCCTCCAGCTACTAATTATAATGCTAACTTGCACAATTTTCCTGCATTTTTAAACAATGGAAAAATGATGGTGAGATGATACTTAGAAGAATGGATTCTTGTCAGTCTCCACTAACAAAAATAGGCAAAACCAAGTCAGCTACGGCTCAGCATAGTTATGTTCGTGGCAGCCATCTTGGGTTTCAGGAGGCACAAACAAACGTTATCACAATTATGGTGAAACGCTGAACACCTGCAAATAATTTTCAACGTAGTGGTTAATTGAAAAGCTCTACGGCATACTTCTTGGAACAAGCCAGTTACCTGTTCCCACGCAAAGAGGAGTATATAGAACCATGGTGGATTTCCAGCTGATGAAGTAAAGGATTATTAAAGGAACGGGATGACCATGGGAATCATCGTTAATTCTCTGAAACCGAATCCGCCCTTTTCACCTGCCAAACACATGCCCACTTCTCCTCTCTGGGGAAAATAAAAACTAACCAGCGAACTGACAGAGGGCCTGACCCCCCCATCCACATCGACCACACAAAAGAAAAAACCGTTCCCTCCAGCTACTAATTATAATGCTAACTTGCAAAATTTCCCTGCATTTTAAAACAATGGAAAAATGGTGGTGGGATGATATTTAGAAGAATGGCTTCTTGTCAGTCTCCACTGACAAAAATAGGCAACACCAAGTCACCTACGCCTCAGCATAGTTATGTCCGTAGCAGCCATATTTGGTTTCAGAAGGCACATACCCACGTTATCACAATTAATATGAAACGCTGAAAACCTGCAAAGGATTTTCAACATACTGGTTAATTGAAAAGCTCTGAGGCATACTTCTTGGAACAAGCCAGTTTCCTGTGCCCACGCATAGAGAAGTATATAGAACCATGGTGCATTCCCAACTCATGAAGCAAGGGATTCTTAAAGGAATGGGATTACTATGCGGATCCTGTTTAATTCTCTGAAACAGATCCGCAGTTTTCACCTGCCATACTAATACCCACTTCTCCTCTCTGGGGATATTAAAAACAAACCAGCGAACTGACAGAGGGCCTGACCAACACATCCACACCGACCCTACAGGAAAAAAAAAAAACAAAAAAAAAACCGTAACCTCCAGCTAGTAATTATAATGCTAACTTGCAAAATTTTCCTGCATTTTTAAACAATGGAAAAATGATGGTGAGATGATACTTAGAAGAATGGATTCCTGTCAGTCTCCACTAACAAAAATAGGCAACACCACGTCAGCTACTCCTCAGCATAGTTATGTCCGTCGCAGCCTTCTTGGGTTTCAGGAGGCACAAACAAACGTTATCACAATTATGGTGAAACGCTGAACACCTGCAAATAATTTTCAACATAGTGGTTAATTGAAAAGCTCTGCGGCATACTTCTTGGAACAAGCCAGTTACCTGTTCCCACGCAAAGAGGAGTATATAGAACCATGGTGGATTTCCTGCTGATGAAGTGAACGATTATTAAAGGAACGGGATGACCATGGGGATCATCATTAATTCTCTGAAAGAGAATCCGTCCTTTTCACCTGCCAAACACATGCCCACTTCTGCTCTCTGGGGATAATAAAAACTAACCAGCGAACTGACAGAGGTCCTGACCCCCCCATCCACATCGACCACACACACACAAAAAAACCGTACCCTCCAGATACTAATTATAATGCTAACTTGCAAAATTTCCCTGCATTTTAAAACAATGGAAAAATGGTGGTGGGATGATACTTAGAAGAATGGATTCTTGTCAGTCTCCACTAAAAAAATAGGCAACACCAAGTCAGCTACTCCTCAGCATAGTTATGTCCGTCGCAGCCTTCTTGGGATTCAGGAGGCACAAACAAACGTTATCACAATTATGGTGAAACGCTGAACACCTGCAAATAATTTTCAACGTAGTGGTTAATTGAAAAGCTCTGCGGCATACTTCTTGGAACAAGCCAATTACCTGTTCCCACGCAAAGAGGAGTATATAGAACCATGGTGGATTTCCAGCTGATGAAGTAAAGGATTATTAAAGGAACGGGATGACCATGGGGATCATCGTTAATTCTCTGAAACAGAATCCGCCCTTTTCACCTGCCAAACACATGCCCACTTCTGATCTCTGGGGATAATAAAAACTAACCAGCAAACTGACAGAGGGTCTGACCAACACATCCACACCGACCCCAGAGGAAAAAAAAAAAAAAGAAACACCGTAGCCTCCAGCTACTAATTATAATGCTAACTTGCAAAATTTCCCTGCATTTTAAAACAATGGAAAAATGGTGGTGGGATGATACTTAGAAGAATGGCTTCTTGTCTGTCTCCACTAACAAAAATAGGCAACACCAAGTCAGCTACTCCTCAGCATAGTTATGTCCATCGCAGCCTTCTTGGGTTTCAGGAGGCACATACAAACGTTATCAAAATTATGGTGAAACGCTGAAAACCTGCAAATAATTTTCAACGTACTGGTTAATTTGAAAACTCTCCAGCATACTTCTTGGAACAAGCCAGGTACCTGTGCCCACGTATAGAGGAGTATATAGGAACATGGTGGAATCCCAGCTGATGAAGCAAAGGATTCTTAAAGGAATGAGATGACCATGCGGATCCTGTTTAATTCTCTGAAACAGAATCCGCACTTTTCACCTGCCAAACACATGCCCACTACTCTTCTCTGGGGATAATAAAAACAAACCAGCGATCTGACAGAGGGCCTGAACACCCATCCTGACCGACCCCACAAAAAAAAAAGTACCCTCCAGCTACTAATTATAATGCCAATTTGCAAAATTTCCCTGCATTTTTAAACAATGGAGAAATGATGGTGGGATGATACTTAGAAGAATGGCTTCTTGTCAGTCTCCACTGACAAAAATAGGCAACACCAAGTCACCTACGCCTCAGCATAGTTATGTCCGTAGCAGCCATATTTGGTTTCAGTAGGCACATACACACGTTATCACAATTATGGTGAAACGCTGAAAACCTGCAAAGGATTTTCAACATACTGGTTAATTGAAAAACTCTGAGGCATACTTCTTGGAACAAGCCAGTTTCCTGTGCCCACGCATAGAGAAGTATATAGAACCCTGGTGGATTCCCAGCTCATGAAGCAAAGGATTCTTAAAGGAAAGGGATTACCATGCGGATCCTGTTTAATTCTCTGAAACAGATCCGCAGTTTTCACCTGCCATACTAATACCCACTTCTCCTCTCTGGGGATAATAAAAACAAACCAGCGAACTGACAGAGGGCCTGACCAACACATTCACACCGACCCCACAGGAAATAGAAAAAAAAACACCGTACCCTCCAGCTACTAATTATAATGCTAACTTGCAAAATTATCCTGCATTTTTAAACAATGGAAAAATGATGGTGAGATGATACTTAGAAGAATGGATTCTTGTCAGTCTCCACTAATAAAAATAGGGAATACCAAGTCAGCTACGCCTCAGCATAGTTATGTTCGTGGCAGCCATCTTGGGTTTCCGGAGGCACAAACAAACGTTATCACAATTATGGTGAAACGCTGAACACCTGCAAATAATTTTCAACGTACTAGTTAATTGAAAAGCTCTGCGGCATACTTCTTGGAACAAGCCAGTTACCTGTTCCCACGCAAAGAGGAGTATATAGAACCATGGTGGATTTCCAGCTGATGAAGTAAAGGATTATTAAAGGAACGGGATGACCATGGGGATCATCGTTAATTCTCTGAAACAGAATCCGCCCTTTTCACCTGCCAAACACATGCCCACTTCTCCTCTCTGGGGATAATAAAAACTAACCAGCGAACTGACAGAGGGCCTGACCCCCCCATCCACATCGACCACACACACACAAAAAAACCGTACCCTCCAGCTACTAATTATAATGCTAACTTGCAAAATTTCCCTGCATTTTAAAGCAATGGAAAAATGGTGGTGGGATGACACTTAGAAGAATGGCTTCTTGTCTGTCTCCACTAACAAAAATAGGGAACACCAAGTCAGCTACTCCTCAGCATAGTTTTGTCCGTCGCAGCTGTCTTGGGTTTCAGGAGGCACATACAAACGTTATCAAAATTATGGTGAAACGCTGAAAACCTGCAAATAATTTTCAACGTACTGGTTAATTTGAAAACTCTAGAGCATACTTCTTGGAACAAGCCAGGTACCTGTGCCCACGAATAGAGGAGTATATAGAAACATGGTGGAATCCCAGCTGATGAAGCAAAGGATTCTTAAAGGAATGAGATGACCATGCGGATCCTGTTTAATTCTCTGAAACAGAATCCGCACTTTTCACCTGCCAAACACAGGCCCACTACTCTTCTCTGGGGTTAATAAAAACAAACCAGCGATCTGACAGAGGGCCTGAACACCCATCCTGACCGACCCCACAAAAAAAAAAAGTACCCTCCAGCTACTAATTATAATGCCAATTTGCAAAATTTCCCTGCATTTTTAAACAATGGAGAAATGATGGTGGGTTGATACTTAGAAGAATGGCTTCTTGTCAGTCTCCACTGACAAAAATAGGCAAAACCAAGTCAGCTACGCCTCAGCATAGTTATGTCCGTAGCAGCCATATTTGGTTTCAGTAGGAACATACACACGTTATCACCATTATGGTGAAACGCTGAAAACCTGCAAAGGATTTTCAACATACTGGTTAATTGAAAAGCTCTGAGGCATACTTCTTGGAACAAGCCAGTTTCCTGTGCCCACGCATAGAGAAGTATACAGAACCTTGGTGGACTCCCAGCTCATCAAGCAAAGGTTTCTTAAAGGAACAGGATTACCATGCGGATCCTGTTTAATTCTCTGAAACAGAATCCGCCCTTTTCACCTGCGAAACACATGCCCACTTCTCCTCTCTGGGGATAATAAAAACTAACCAGCGAACAGACAGAGGGCCTGACCCCCCCATCCACATCGACCACACACACAAAAAAAAACCGTACCCTCCAGCTACTAATTATAATGCTAACTTGCAAAATTTCCCTGCATTTTAAAACAATGGAAAAATGGTGGTGGGATGATACTTAGAAGAATGGCTTCTTGTCAGTCTCCACTAAAAAAAATAGGCAACACCAAGTCAGCTACTCCCCAGCATAGTTATGTCCGTCGCAGCCTTCTTGGGTTTCAGGAGGCACAAACAAACGTTATCACAATTATGGTGAAACGCTGAACACCTGCAAATAATTTTCAACGTACTGGCTAATTGAAAAGCTCTGCGGCATACTTCTTGGAACAAGCCAGTTACCTGTTCCCACGCAAAGAGGAGTATATAGAACCATGGTGGATTTCCAGGTGAAGAAGGAAAGGATTATTAAAGGAACGGGATGACCATGGGGATCATCGTTAATTCTCTGAAACAGAATCCGCCCTTTTCACCTGCCAAACACATGCCCACTTCTCCTCTCTGGGGATAATAAAAACTAACCAGTGAACTGACAGAGGGCCTGACCCACCCATCCACATCGACCACACACAAAAAAAAACCGTACCCTCCAGCTACTAATTATAATGCTAACTTCCAAAATTTCCCTGCATTTTAAAACAATGGAAAAATGGAGGTGGGATGATACTTAGAAGAATGGCTTCTTGTCTGTCTCCACTAACAAAAATAGGCAACACCAAGTCAGCTACTCCTCTGCATTGTTATGTCTGTCGCAGCCTTCTTGGGTTTCAGGAGGCACATACAAACGTTATCAAAATAATGGTGAAACGCTGAAAACCTGCAAATAATTTTCAACGTACTGGTTAATTTGAAAACTCTCCAGCATACTTCTTGGAACAAGCCAGTTACCTGTTCCCACGCAAAGAGGAGTATATAGAACCATGGAGGATTTCCAGCTGATGAAGTAAAGGATTATTAAAGGAACGGGATGACCATGGGGATCATCGTTAATTCTCTGAAACAGAATCCGCCCTTTTCACCTGCCAAACACATGCCCACTTCTCCTCTCTGGGGATAATAAAAACTAACCAGCGAACTGACAGAGGGTCTGACCAACACATCCACACCGACCCCAGAGGAAAAAAAAAAAAACAAACACCGTAGCCTCCAGCTACTAATTATAATGCTAACTTGCAAAATTTCCCTGCATTTTAAAACAATGGAAAAATGGTGGTGGGATGATACTTAGAAGAATGGCTTCTTGTCTGTCTCCACTAACAAAAATAGGCAACACCAAGTCAGCTACTCCTCAGCATAGTTATGTCCGTCGCAGCCTTCTTGGGTTTCCGGAGGCACATACAAACGTTATCAAAATTATGGTGAAACGCTGAAAACCTGCAAATAATTTTCAACGTACTGGTTAATTTGAAAACTCTCCAGCATACTTCTTGGAACAAGCCAGGTACCTGTGCCCACATATAGAGGAGTATATAGAAACATGGTGGAATCCCAGCTGATGAAGCAAAGGATTCTTAAAGGAATGAGATGACCATGCGGATCCTCTTTAATTCTCTGAAACAGAATCCGCACTTTTCACCTGCCAAACACATGCCCACTACTCTTCTCTGGGGATAATAAAAACAAACCAGCGATCTGACAGAGGGCCTGAACACCCATCCTGACCGACCCCACAAAAAAAAAAAGTACCCTGCAGCTACTAATTATAATGCCAATTTGCAAAATTTCCCTGCATTTTTAAACAATGGAGAAATGATGGTGGGATGATACTTAGAAGAATGGCTTCTTGTCAGTCTCCACTGACAAAAATAGGCAACACCAAGTCACCTACGCCTCAGCATAGTTATGTCCGTAGCAGCCATATTTGGTTTCAGTAGGCACATACACACGTTATCACAACTATGGTGAAACGCTGAAAACCTGCAAAAGATTTTCAACATACTGGTTAATTGAAAAGCTCTGAGGCATACTTCTTGGAACAAGCCAGTTTCCTGTGCCCACGCATAGAGAAGTATATAGAACCCTGGTGGATTCCCAGCTCATGAAGCAAAGGATTCTTAAAGGAACGGGATTACCATGTGGATCCTGTTTAATTCTCTGAAACAGATCCGCAGTTTTCACCTGCCATACTAATACCCACTTCTCCTCTCTGAGGATAATAAAAACAAACCAGCGAACTGACAGAGTGCCTGACCAACACATCCACACCGACCCCACAGGAAAAAAAAAAAAAACACCGTAGCCTCCAGCTACTAATTATAATGCTAACTTGCAAAATTTTCCTGCATTTTTAAACAATGGAAAAATGATGGTGAGATGATACTTAGAAGAATGGATTCTTGTCAGTCTCCACTAACAAAAATAGGCAACACCAAGTCAGCTACTCCTCAGCATAGTTATGTCAGTCGCAGCCTTCTTGGGTTTCAGGAGGCCCAAACAAACGTTATCACAATTATGGTGAAACGCTGAACACCTGCAAATAATTTTCAACGTAGTGGTTAATTGAAAAGCTCTGCGGCATACTTCATGGAACAAGCCAGTTACCTGTTCCCACGCAAAGAGGAGTATATAGAACCATGGTGGATTTCCAGCTGATGAAGTAAAGGATTATTAAAGGAACGGGATGACCATGGGGATCATCGTTAATTCTCTGAAACAGAATCCGCCTTTTTCTCCTGCCAAACACATGCCCACTTCTCCTCTCTGGTTATAATAAAAACTAACCAGCGAACTTACAGAGGGCCTGACCCCTGCATCCACATCGACCACACAAAAAAAAAAAACCGTACACTCGAGCTACTTATTATAATGGTAACTTGCAAAATTTCCCTGCATTTTAAAACAATGCAACAATGGTGGTGGGATGATACTTAGAAGAATGGCTTCTTGTCTGTTTCCACTAACAAAAATAGGCAACACCAAGTCAGCTACTCCTCAGCATAGTTATGTCCGTCGCAGCCTTCTTGGGTTTCAGGAGGCACATACAAATGTTACCAAAATTATGGTGAAACGCTGAAAACCTGCAAATAATTTTCCACGTACTGGTTAATTTGAAAATTCTCCAGCATACTTCTTGGAACAAGCCAGGTACCTGTGCCCATGCATAGAGGAGTATATAGAAACATGGTGGAATCCCAGCTGATGAAGCAAAGGATTCTTAAAGGAATGAGATGACCATGCGTATCCTGTTTAATTCTCTGAAACAGAATCCGCACTTTTCACCTGCCAAACCCATGCCCACTTCTCCTCTCTGGGGATAATAAAAACAAACCAGTGAATTGACAGATGGCCTGACCAACCCATCCACACTGACCCCACAAAAAAAAAAAAAAAAGTACCCTCCAGCTACTAATTATAATGCTAACTCGCAAAATTTCTCTGCATTTTTAAACAATGGAAAAATGATGGTGGGATGATACTTAGAAGAATGGATTCTTGTCAGTCTCCACTAACAAAAATAGGCAACACGAAGTCAGCTACACCTCAGCATACTTATGTCCTTGGCAGTCACATTGTGTTTCAGGGGACACATACACACGTTATCACAATTATGGTGAAACGCTGAAAACCTGCAAAGGATTTTCAACATACTGGTTAATTGAAAAGCTCTGAGGCATACTTCTTGGAACAAGCCAGTTTCCTGTGCTCACGCATAAAGAAGTATATAGAACCATGGTGGATTCCCAGCTCATGAAGCAAAGGATTCTTAAAGGAACGGGATTACAATGCGGATCCTGTTTAATTCCCTGAAACAGATCCGCAGTTTTCACCTGCCATACTAATACCCACTTCTCCTCTCTGGGGATAATAAAAACAAACCAGCGAACTGACAGAGGGCCTGACCAACACATCCACACCGACCCCACGGGAAAAAAAAAAAAAAAAACACCGTAGCCTCCAGCTACTAATTATAATGCTAACTTGCAAAATTTTCCTGCATTTTTAAACAATGGAAAAATGATGGTGAGATGATACTTAGAAGAATGGATTCTTGTCAGTCTCCACTAACAAAAATAGGCAACACCAAGTCAGCTACTCCTCAGCATAGTTATGTCCGTCGCAGCCTTCTTGGGTTTCAGGAGGCCCAAACAAACGTTATCACAATTATGGTGAAACGCTGAACACCTGCAAATAATTTTCAGCGTAGTGGTTAATTGAAAAGCTCTGCGGCATACTTCATGGAACAAGCCAGTTACCTGTTCCCACGCAAAGAGGAGTATATAGAACCATGGTGGATTTCCAGCTGATGAAGTAAAGGATTATTAAAGGAACGGGATGACCATGGGGATCATCGTTAATTCTCTGAAACAGAATCCGCCTTTTTCTCCTGCCAAACACATGCCCACTTCTCCTCTCTGGTTATAATAAAAACTAACCAGCGAACTTACAGAGGGCCTGACCCCTCCATCCACTTCGACCACACAAAAAAAAAAACCGTACACTCGAGCTACTTATTATAATGGTAACTTGCAAAATTTCCCTGCATTTTAAAACAATGCAACAATGGTGGTGGGATGATACTTAGAAGAATGGCTTCTTGTCTGTTTCCACTAACAAAAATAGGCAAGACGAAGTCAGCTACACCTCAGCATACTTATGTCCTTGGCAGTCACATTGTGTTTCAGGGGACACATACACACGTTATCACAATTATGGTGAAACGCTGAAAACCTGCAAAGGATTTTCAACATACTGGTTAATTGAAAAGCTCTGAGGCATACTTCTTGGAACAAGCCAGTTTCCTGTGCTCACACATAAAGAAGTATATAGAACCATGGTGGATTCCCAGCTCATGAAGCAAAGGATTCTTAAAGGAACGGGATTACAATGCGGATCCTGTTTAATTCCCTGAAACAGATCCGCAGTTTTCACCTGCCATACTAATACCCACTTCTCCTCTCTGGGGATAATAAAAACAAACCAGCGAACTGACAGAGGGCCTGACCAACACATCCACACCGACCCCACAGGAAAAGAAAAAACAAAACACCGTAGCCTCCAGCTACTAATTATAATGCTAACTTTCAAAATTATCCTGCATTTTTAAACAATGGAAAAATGATGGTGAGAGGATACTTAGAAGAATGGATTCTTGTCAGTCTCCACTAACAAAAATAGGCAAAACCAAGTCAGCTACGCCTCAGCATAGTTATGTTCGTGGCAGCCATCTTGGGTTTCAGGAGGCACAAACAAACGTTATCACAATTATGGTGAAACGCTGAACACCTGCAAATAATTTTCAACGTACTGTTTAATTGAAAAGCTCTGCGGCATACTTCTTGGAACATGCCAGTTACCTGTTCCCACGCAAAGAGGAGTATATAGAACCATGGTGGATTTCCAGCTGATGAAATAAAGGATTATTAAAGGAACGGGATGACCATGGGGATCATCGTTAATTCTCTGAAACAGAATCCGCCCTTTTCACCTGCCAAACACATGCCCACTTCTCCTCTCTGGGGATAATAAAAACAAACCAGCGAACTGACAGAGGGCCTGACCCCCCCATCCACATCGACCACACACACAAAAAAAACCGTACCCTCCAGCTACTAATTATAATGCTAACTTGCAAAATTTCCCTATATTTTAAAACAATGGAAAAATGGTGGTGGTATGATACTTAGAAGAATGGATTCCTGTCAGTCTCCACTAACAAAAATAGGCAACACCACGTCAGCTACTCCTCAGCATAATTATGTCCGTCGCAGACTTCTTGGGTTTCAGGAGGCACAAACAAACGTTATCACAATTATGGTGAAACGCTGAACACCTGCAAGTAATTTTCAACGTAGTGGTTAATTGAAAAGCTCTCCGGCATACTTCATGGAACAAGCCAGTTACCTGTTCCCACGCAAAGAGGAGTATATAGAACCATGGAGGATTTCCAGCTGATGAAGTAAAGGATTATTAAAGGAACCGGATGACCATGGGGATCATCGTTAATTCTCTGAAACAGAATCCGCCCTTTTCACCTGCCAAACACATGCCCACTTCTCCTCTCTGGGGATAATAAAAACTAACCAGCTAACTGACACAGGGCCTGACCCCCCCATCCACATCGACCACACACAAAAAAAAAACCGTACCCTCCAGCTACTAATTATAATGCTAACTTCCAAAATTTCCCTTCATTTTTAACAACGGAAAAATGATGGCGGCATGATACTCAGAAGAATGGCTTCTTGTCAGTCTCCACTAACAAAAATCGGCAAAACCAAGTCAGCTACGCCTCAGCATAGTTATGTCTGTGGCAGCCATCTTGGGTTTCAAGGCACATACAAACGTTGTCGCAATTATGATGAAACGCTGAACACCTGCAAATAATTTTCAATGTACTTTTTATTTGAAAAGCTCTGTGCCATACTGCTTTGAACAAGCCAGTAACCTGTGCCCACCCATACGGGAGTATATAGAACCATGGTGGTTTCCCAGCTGATGAAGCAAAGGATTCTTAAAGGAAGCGGATGACCATGCGGATCCTGTTTAATTCTTTGAAACAGAATCCGCACTTTTGACCTGCGAAAAACATGCCCACTTCTCCTCTCTGGGGATAATAAAAACAAACCAGTGAACATCTAGAGGGCCTTGCACCCCCATCCACACCGACCCCACAAAAAAAAAAAGTATCCTCCAGCTACTAATTATAATACTAACTTGCAAAATTTCCCTGCATTTTAAAACAATGGAAAAATGGTGGTGGGATGATACTTAGAAGAATGGCTTCTTGTCAGTCTCCACTAACAAAAATAGGCAACACCTAGTCAGCTACTCAGCAGCATAGTTATGTCCGTCGCAGCCTTCTTGGGTTTCAGGAGACACAAACAAACGTTATCACAATTATGGTGAAACGCTGAACACCTGTAAATAATTTTCAACGTACTGGTTAATTGAAAAGCTCTGCGGCATACTTCTTGGAACAAGCCAGTTACTTGTTCCCACTTAAAGAGGAGTATATAGAACCATGGTGGATTTCCAGCTGGTGAAATAAAGGATTATTAAAAGAATGGGATGACCTAGGGGATCATCGTTAATTCTCTGAAACAGAATCTGCCCTTTTCACCTGCCAAACACATGCCCACTTCTCCTCTCTGGGGATAATAAAAACTAACCAGCGAACTGACAGAAGGCCTGCCCCACCCATCCACATCGACCACACACACAAAAAAACCGGACCCTCCAGCTACTAATTATAATGCTAACTTGCAAAATTTCCCTGCATTTTAAAACAATGGAAAAATGGTGGTGGGATGATACTTAGAATAATGGCTTCCTGTCAGTCTCCACTAACAAAAATAGGCAACACCAAGTCAGCTACTCCTCAGCATAGTTATGTCCGTCGCAGCCTTCTTGGGTTTCAGGAGGCACAAACAAACGTTATCACCATTATGGTGAAACGCTGAACACCTGCAAGTAATTTTTAACGTAGTGGTTAATTGAAAAGCTCTGCGGCATACTTCATGGAACAAGCCAGTTACCTGTTCCCACGCAAAGAGGAGTATATAGAACCATGGTGGATTTCCAGCTGATGAAGTAAAGGATTATTAAAGGAACGGGATGACCATGGGGATCATCGTTAATTCTCTGAAACAGAATCCGCCCTTTTCACCTGCCAAACACATGCCCACTTCTCCTCTCTGGGGATAATAAAAACTAACCAGCGAACTGACAGAGGGCCTGACCCCCCCATCCACATCGACCACACACACAAAAAAAAACCGTACCCTCCAGCTACTAATTATAATGCTAACTTGCAAAATTTCCCTGCATTTTAAAACAATGGAAAAATGGTGGTGGGATGATACTTAGAAGAATGGCTTCTTGTCTGTCTCCACTAACAAAAATAGGCAACACCAAGTCAGCTACTCCTCAGCATAGTTATGTCCGTCGCAGCCTTCTTGGGTTTCAGGAGGCACATACAAACGTTATCAAAATTATGGTGAAACGCTGAAAACCTGCAAATAATTTTCAACGTACTGGTTAATATGAAAACTCTCCAGCATACTTCTTGGAACAAGCCAGGTACCTGTGCCCACGCATAGAGGAGTATATAGAAACATGGTGGAAACCTAGCTGATGAAGCAAAGGATTCTTAAAGGAATGAGATGACCATGCGGATCCTGTTTAACTCTCTGAAACAGAATCCGCACTTTTCACCTGCCAATCACATGCCCACTACTCTTCTCTGGCGATAATAAAAACAAACCAGCTATCTGACAGAGGGCCTGAACACCCATCCTGACCGACCCCACAAAAAAAAAAGTACCTTCAAGCTACTAATTATAATGCCAATTTGCAAAATTTCCCTGCATTTTTAAACAATGGAGAAATGATGGTGGGATGATACTTAGAAGAATGGCTTCTTGTCAGTCTCCACTGACAAAAATAGGCAACACCAAGTCAGCTACTCCTCAGCATAGTTATGTCCGTAGCAGCCATATTTGGTTTCAGTAGTCACATACACACGTTATCACAATTATGGTGAAACGCTGAAAACCTGCAAAGGATTTTCAACATACTGCTTAATTGAAAAGCTCTGAGGCATACTTCTTGGAACAAGCCAGTTTCCTGTGCCCACGCATAGAGAAGTATATAGAACCATGGTGGTTTCCCAGCTGATGAAGCTAAGGATTCTTAAAGGAAGCGGATGACCATACGGATTCTGTTTAATTCTTTGAAACAGAATCCGCACTTTCACCTGCCAAAAACATGCCCACTTCTCCTCTCTGGGGATAATAAAAACAAACCAGTGAACATCTAGAGGGCCTTGCACCCCCATCCACACCGACCCCACAAAAAAAAAAAAGTATCCTCCAGCTACTAATTATAATACTAACTTGCAAAATTTCCCTGCATTTTAAAACAATGGAAAAATGGTGGTGGGATGATACTTAGAAGAATGGCTTCTTGTCTGTCTCCACTAACAAAAATAGGCAACACCAAGTCAGCTACTCCTCAGCATAGTTATGTCCGTTCCAGCCTTCTTGGGTTTCAGGAGGCACATACAAACGTTATCAAAATTATGGTGAAACGCTGAAAACCTGCAAATAATTTTCAACGTAGTGGTTAATTGAAAAGATCTGCGGCATACTTCTTGGAACAAGCCAGGTACCTGTGCCCACTCATAGAGGAGTATATAGAAACATGGTGGAATCCCAGCTGATGAAGCAAAGGATTCTTAAATGAATGAGATGACCATGCGGATCCTGTTTAATTCTCTGAAACAGAATCCGCACTTTTCACCTGCCAAACACATGCCCACTTCTCCTCTCTGGGGATAATAAAAACTAACCAGCTAACTGACACAGGGCCTGACCCCCCCATCCACATCGACCACACACAAAAAAAAAAACCGTACCCTCCAGCTACTAATTATAATGCTAACTTCCAAAATTTCCCTTCATTATTAACCAACGGAAAAATGACGGCGGCATGATACTTAGAAGAATGGCTTCTTGTCAGTCTCCACTAACAAAAATCGGCAAAACCAAGTCAGCTACGCCTCAGCATAGTTATGTCTGTGGCAGCCATCTTGGGTTTCAAGGCACATACAAACGTTGTCGCAATTATGATGAAACGCTGAACACCTGCAAATAATTTTCAATGTACTTTTTATTTGAAAAGCTCTGTGCCATACTGCTTTGAACAAGCCAGTAACCTGTGCCCACCCATACGGGAGTATATAGAACCATGGTGGTTTCCCAGCTGATGAAGCAAAGGATTCTTAAAGGAAGCAGATGACCATGCGGATCCTGTTTAATTCTTTGAAACAGAATCCGCACTTTTGGCCTGCGAAAAACATGCCCACTTCTCCTCTCTGGGGATAATAAAAACAAACCAGTGAACATCTAGAGGGCCTTGCACCCCCATCCACACCGACCCCACAAAAAAAAAAAGTATCCTCCAGCTACTAATTATAATACTAACTTGCAAAATTTCCCTGCATTTTAAAACAATGGAAAAATGGTGGTGGGATGATACTTAGAAGAATGGCTTCTTGTCAGTCTCCACTAACAAAAATAGGCAACACCAAGTCAGCTATTCCTCAGCATAGTTATGTCCGTCGCAGCCTTCTTGGGTTTCAGGAGGCACATACAAACTTTATCAAAATTATGGTGAAACGCTGAAAACCTGCAAATAATTTTCAACGTACTGGTTAATTTGAAAACTGTCAGGCATACTTCTTGGAACAAGCCAGGTACCTGTGCCCACGCATAGAGGAGTACATAGAAACATGGTGGAATCCCAGCTGATGAAGCAAAGGATTCTTAAAGGAACGAGATGACCATGCGGATCCTGTTTAATTCTCTGAAACAGAATCCGCACTTTTCACCTGCCAAACACATGCCCACTTCTCCTCTCTGGGGATAATAAAAACAAACCAGCGAATTGACAGATGGCCTGACCAACCCATCCACACTGACCCTACAAAAAAAAAAAAAAGTACCCTCCAGCTACTAATTATAATGCTAACTTGCAAAATTTCCGTGCATTTTAAAACAATGCAAAAATGGTGGTGGGATGATACTTAGAAGAATGGCTTCTTGTCAGTCTCCACTAACAAAAATAGGCAACACGAAGTCAGCTACGCCTCAGCATACTTATGTCCTTGGCAGCCATATTGGGTTTCAGGAGACACATACAAACGTTATCAAAATTATGGTGAAACGCTGAAAACCTGCAAATAATTTTCAACGTACTGCTTAATTGAAAAGCTCTGCGGCATACTTCTTGGAACAAGCCAGTTACCTGTGCCCACACATAGAGGAGTATATAGAACCATGGTGGATTCCCAGCTGATGAAGCAAAGGATTCTTAAAGGAATGAGATGACCATGCGGATCCTGTTTAATTCTCTGAAACAGAATCCGCACTTTTCACCTGCCAAACACATGCCCACTACTCTTCTCTGGCGATAATAAAAACAAACCACCGATCTGACAGAGGGCCTGAACACCCATCCTGACCGGCCCCACAAAAAAAAAGTACCCTCCAGCTACTATTATAATGCCAATTTGCAAAATTTCCCTGCATTTTTAAACAATGGAGAAATGATGGTGGGATGTTACTTAGAAGAATGGCTTCTTGTCAGTCTCCACTGACAAAAATAGGCAACACCAAGTCAGCTACGCCTCAGCATAGTTATGTCCGTAGCAGCCATATTTGGTTTCAGTAGGCACATACACACGTTATCACAATTATGGTGAAACGCTGAAAACCTGCAAAGGATTTTCAACATACTGGTTAATTGAAAAGCTCTGAGGCATACTTCTTGGAACAAGCCAGTTTCCTGTGCCCACGCATAGAAAATTATATAGAACCATGGTGGATTCCCAGCTCATGAAGCAAAGGATTCTTAAAGGAACGGGATTACAATGCGGATCCTGTTTAATTCTCTGAAACATCCGCAGTTTTCACCTGCCATACTAATACCCACTTCTCCTCTCTGGGGATAATAAAAACAAACCAGCGAACTGACAGAGGGCCTGACCAACACATCCACACCGACCCCACAGGAAAAAAAAAAAAAACACCGTAGCCTCCAGCTACTAATTATAATGCTGACTTGCAAAATTTTCCTGCATTTTTAAACAATGGAAAAATGATGGTGAGATGATACTTAGAAGAATGGATTCTTGTCACTCTCCACTAACAAAAATAGGCAACACCAAGTAAGCTACTCCGCAGCATCGTTATGTCCGTCGCAGCCTTCTTGGGTTTCAGGAGGCACAAACAAACGTTATCACAATTATGGTGAAACGCTGAACACCTGCAAATAATTTTCAACGTACTGGTTAATTGAAAAGCTCTGCGGCATACTTCTTGGAACAAGCCAGTTACCTGTTCCCACGCAAAGAGGAGTATTTAGAACCATGGTGGATTTCCAACTGATGAAGTAAAGGATTATTAAAGGAACGGGATGAGCATGGGGATCATCGTTAATTCTCTGAAACAGAATCCGCCCTTTTCACCTGCCAAACACATGCCCACTTCTCCTCTCTGGGGATAATAAAAACTAACCAGCGAACTGACAGAGGGCCTGACCCCCCCATCCACTTCGCCCACACACACAAAAAAAACCGTACCCTCCAGCTACTAATTATAATGCTAAGTTCCAAAATTTCTCTTCATTTTTAACCAACGGAAAAATGATGGCGGCATGATACTTAGAAGAATGGCTTCTTGTCAGTCTCCGCTAACAAAAATCGGCAAAACCAAGTCAGCTACGCCTCGGCATAGTTATGTCTGTGGCAGCCCTCTTGGGTTTCAAGGCACATACAAAGGTTGTCGTAATTATGATGAAACGCTGAACATCTGCAAATAATTTTCAATGTACTTTTTATTTGAAAACCTCTGTGGCATACTTCTTGGTACAAGCCAGTCACCTGTGCCCACCCATACGGGAGTATATAGAACCATGGTGGTTTCCCAGCTGATGAAGCAAAGGATTCTTAAAGGAAGCGGATGACCATGCGGATCCTGTTTAATTCTTTGAAACAGAATCCGCACTTTTCACCTGCCAACAACATGCCCACTTCTCCTCTCTGGGGATAATAAAAACAAACCAGTGAACATCTAGAGGGCCTTGCACCCCCATCCACACCGACACCACAAAAAAAAAAAAAGTACCCTCCAGCTACTAATTATAATGCTAACTTGCACAATTTCCCTGCATTTTTAAACAATGGAAAAATCATGGTGGGATTATACTTAAAAGAATGACTTCTTGTCAGTCTCCACTGACAAAAATAGGAAACACCAAGTGAGCTACTCCTCAGCATAGTTATGTCCGTGGCAGCCGTCTTGGGTTTCAGCAGGCACATACAAACCTTATCACAATTATGGTGAAACGCTGAAAACCTGCAAATAATTTTCAACGTACTGGTTAATTGAAAAGCTCTGCGGCATACTTCTTGGAACAAGCCAGGTACCTGTGCCCACGCATAGAGGAGTATATAGAACCATGGTGGATTCCCAGCTGATGAAGCAAAGGATTCTTTTTTTTTTTTTTTTTTTTTTTTTTTTGTTGAGACAGAGTCTCAATTTGTTGCCCAGGCTAGAGTGAGTGCCGTGGCATCAGCTTAGTTCACAGCAACCTCAGACTCCTCAGCTTAAACGATCCTACTGCCTCAGCCTCCCGAGTAGCTGGGACTAGAGGCATGCGCCACTATGCCCGGCTAATTTTTTCTATATATATTTTTTGTTGTCCATATAATGTCTTTCTATTTTTAGTATAGACGGGGTCTCGCTCTTGCTCAGGCTGGTCTCGAACTCCTGACCTCGAGCGATCCACCCGCCTCGGCCTCCCAGAGTGCTAGGATTACAGGCGTGAGCCACCGCGCCCTTCCAGGATTCTTAAAGGAACGGGATGACCATGTGAATGCTGTTTAATTCTCTGAAAGAGTATCCGCACTTTTCAGCTGCCATCAAATGCCGACTTCCCCTCTCTGGGGATAATAAAAACAAACCAGCAAATTTATAGAGGGCCTGACCCCCCCATCGACACCGACCCGACGGAAAAAAAAAAAAAAAAAACGTACCCTCCAGCTACTAATTATAAAGCTAACTTGCAAAATTTCCCTGTATTTTTTAACAATGGAAAAATGACGGTGGGCTTATACTTAGAATGGCTTCTTGTTAGTCTCCGCTGACAAAAATAGGCAACACCAAGTCGGCTACACCTCAGCATAGTTATGTCCGTGGCAGCCATCTTGGGTTTCAGGAGGCACATACAAACGTTATTACAATTAGGGTGAAATGCTGAAAACCTGCAAATAATTTTCAACGTACTGGTTAATTGAAAAGCTCTGCGGCATACTTCTTGGAACAAGCCAGTTACCTGTGCCAACGCATAGAGGAGTATATAGAACCATGGTGGATTCCCAGCTGATGAAGCAAAGGATTCTTAAAGGAATGGGATGATCATGTGGATCCTGTTTAATTCTCTGAAATAGAATCCACACTTTTCACCTGCCAAACACATGCCCACTTGTCCTCTCTGGGGATAATAAAAGAAAACCAGCGAACTCACAGAGGGCCTGAAATGCCCATCCACTCCTACCCCACAAAAAAAGAAAAAAAAATACGTACCCTACATCTAATTATAATACTAACTTGCAAAATTTCCCTCCATTTTTACGCAATGGAAAAATGATGGTGGGATGATACTTAGAAGAATGTCTTCTTGTCAGTCTCCACTAACAAAAATAGGCATCAACAAGTCAGCTATGCCTCAGCATATTTATATCCGTGGCAGCCATCTTGGGTTTAAGGAGGCACATTCAAACGTTATCACAATTACGGTTAAACATGCTAAAAACCTGACAATTCTAAAAGTACTGGTTAATTCAAAAGCTCTGTCGCATACTTCTTGGAACAAGCCAGTTACCTGTGCCCATGCAAAGAGAGGTCTAGAGAACCATGGTGGATTCCCAGGTGATGAATCAAAGGATTCTTAAAGGAACAGGCTCAAAAGTGCAGATCCTGTTTCAGTCTAAGTGTGAAACAGGATCCGCACATTTTGCCTGCAACACACATTCGCCCTTCTCATCTCTAGGGATAACAAAAACAGCCCATCGGATTTACAGATGCCCTGCCCCCGGCCCCCACCACCCCACACAAAATAGTCTGCTCCAGCGACTCATCCTTATGCTATCTGGTGAAAGATCATAAGCCTTTTAAAAAACTGGAGATAGGATGGTAGAATTATACCTAAAAGACTGGCTTATTGCCAGATTCCCATACCAAGTATTGGCAACAGCAAGTGATGTAGGCCTCAGCATAGGTTTGTCCATGGCAGCCATCTTGGGTTTAAGGAGACACAGATGAACCTTATAACAATTATAATAAAAGGTGCTGAGAAAGCTGTTAAATAATTCTCATGGTAGTGGTTATTTCAAAAGCTCTGCGGCATACTTCTTTGAACTAGCCAGTTAACTGGGCCCACGCATAGTGCGGTGTAGAAAACTATGGTGGATTCCCAGCTGATGAAGCAAAGGATTCTTAAAGGAACAGGATGAACATGCGGATCCTGTTTCATACTCTGAAACAGGATCTGCACTTTTCACCTGCCAAACACATGCCCACTTCTCCTCTCTGGGGATAATAAAAAGAAACCACAGAACTGGCGGAGGGCTTGCCGCACCAGCCCCCAGACCCCACATAAAAACTTCCCGTCCAGCGACTCCTTGTTATTCTAACTGCCAAAAGGTGCTCTGACTTTTAAAATAGTGGAGAAGGATGGTGAAATGATACTTAAAAGAATGTATTCTTTCCAGTCTCCAGTACCAAGGATCGGCCACACAAAGTGAGCTCGGCCTCAGCATAGTTTTGTCCATGGCAGCCATCTCGAGACGAACCTTATGACAATTATGATGAAAGGTGCTGCAAAACCTGGCAAATAATTCTCAACGTAGTGGTTTTTTCAAAAGCTCTGTGGAATACTTCTTGGAACCCGGCAGTTTTCTGGGCCCACGCATAGAGGGGTCTAGAGAACCATGATGGATTCCCAGGTGATGAATCAAAGGATTCTTAAAGGAACAGGCTGAAAAGTGCGGATCCTGTTTCAGTCTGAGACTGAAACACTATATGCACTTTTTGCCTGCAACACACATGCCCACTTCTCCTCTCTAGGGATAATAAAAACAATCAATCGGATTGACAGATGTCCTCCCCCGCCCCCCAACACTGTACACAAAAAGGTCCCCTCCAGCGACTCATCCTTATGCTATCTGGCGAAAGGTCCTCTGCGTTTTAAAATAATGAAGATAGGATGGTGGAATTATACTTAAAATACTGGCCTTTTGCCAGACTCCCATACCAATTATTGGCAACAGGAAGTGACCTAGGTGTCAGCATAGGTTTGTCCGTGGCTGCCATCTAGGGTTTTAGGAAGCACAGATGAACCTTATCAAAATTATGGTAAAAGTGCTGGAAAAGCTGGCAAATAATTTCCATAGTAGTGGTTATTTCAAAAGCTCTGAGGAAAACTTCTTGGAACCAGGCAGTTTTCTGTGTGCACTAAAAGAGGGGTCTAGAGAACCATGGTGGATTCCCAGCTGATGAAGCAAAGGATTCTTAATGGAACGGGGTGAAAAGTGCAGATCCTGTGTCTGTCTAAGACTGAAACAGGACGCACACTTTTCACCTGCCACACACATGCCCACTTTTCCTCTCTGGGGATAATAAAAACAAACCAGCGAACTGACAAAGGGCCTGCCCCCCTTCCACCCACGCAGATCCCCCCCAAAAAAATTCCCCTCCAGCTACTAATTATTATGCTAACTTGCAAAATTTCCCTGCATTTTTAAACAATGGAGAAAGGACGGTGGAGTGATACTTAGAAGAATGGCTTCTTGTCAGTCTCCACTAACAAAAATAGGCAACACCAAGTCAGCTACGCCTCAGCATAGTTATGCCCGTGGCAGCCATGTTGGGTTTAAGGAGGCACATACAAACTTTATCATAATTATGGTGAAACGTGCTGAAAACCCGGCAAATAATTCTCAACGTACTGTTTAATTCAAAAGCTCTGTGGCATACTTCTTGGAAGAAGCCAGTTACCTGGGCCCACGCATAGAGGGGTCTAGAGAACCATGGTGGATTCCAAGGTGATGAATCTAAGGATTCTTAAAGGAACAGGCTGAAAAGTGCAGATCCTGACTGAAACAGGATTCTGACTTTTTGCCTGCAACACACATGCCCACTTCTCCTCTCTAGGGATAACAAAAACAACCCATCGGATTGACAGATGGCCTGCCCCCGCCCCCCACCACCCCACACTAAATCGTGCCCTCCAGCGACTGATCCTTATGCTATCTGGCAATACGTCCTCTGCCTTTTAAAATAATGGAGATAGAATGGTGGAATTATACCTAAAAGACTGGCTTATTGCCAGACTCCCATACCAAGTATTCGCAACAGCAAGTCACCTAGGCCTCAGCACACGTTTGTCCCTGGCAGCCATCTTGGGTTTAAGGAGGCACAGATGAACCTTATCACAATTATGGTGAAAGGTGCTGCAAAAGCGGTCAAGTAATTCTCATGGTAGTGGTTACTTGAAAAGCTCTGCGGCATAATTCTTTGAACTAGCCAGTTAACTGGGCCCACGCATAGAGCAGTCTAGAGGCCCATGGTGGATTCCCAGCTGATGAAGCAAGGGATTCTTAATGGAACGGGGTGAAAAGTGCGGTTTCTGTTTCAGTCTAAGACAGAAACGGGATCCGAACTTTTCACCTGCCACACACATGCCCACTTCTCCGGTCTGGGGAAAATAAAAACAATCCAGCGAACTGACAGAGGGCCTGCGCCCCCCACCCACACCGACCCCACAAATAAAAATGTCCCCTCCAGCTACTAATTATTATGCTAACTTGCAAAGCTTTCCGTGCATTTTAAAATAATGGGGAAAGTATGGTGGAATGATACTTAAAAGAATGGCCTCCTTCCAGCCTCCAGTAACAAGTGTCGTGAAATCCAAGTGACCTAGGCCTCAGCATAGTTTTCTCCGTGGCAGCCATCTTGTGTTTAAGGAGGCACAGACGATCCTTATCACAATTATGGTGATATGTGCTGCAGAAACTGGCAAATAATTCTACACGTAGTGTTTATCTCAAAAGCTGTGCAGCATACATCTTGGTACAGGCCAGTTCATGGGCCCATGTATGGAGGGTTCTAAGGAACCATGGTGGATTCCCAGCTGATGAATCAAAGGATTTTTAATGGAACCAGCTGAAAAGTGCGGATACTGTTTCAGTCTAACTGAAACAGGATCCGCACATTTCACCTGCCACAAATATATCCACTTCCCTGTCTGGGCATAATAAACACAAACAACCAGACTGACAGAGGGACTGTCCCCCAAACCACCCCGATCCCACCCAAAAACATCCCCTCCGTTGACTCATCCTTATGCTAACTGCCGAAAGTTGCTCACCTTTTAATATAAGGGAGAAAGGATGGTGCAATGATAATTAAAAGACTGGATTCTTGTCAGACTCCCGTACCAAGTATTGGCAACACCAAGCGAGAGAACCCTCAGTATAGGTTTGTCCATGGAAGCCATCTAGGGTTTAAGGAAGCACAAATGAACCTTATCAAAATTATGGTAAAAGTGCTGGAAAAGCTGGCAAATAATTTCCATGGTAGTGGTTATTTCAAATGCTCTGTGGCATACTTCTTTGAACTAGCCTGTTAAGTGGGCCCACACATAGTGGGGTGTAGAGAACTATGGTGGATTCCCAGCTGATGAAGCAAAGGATTCTTAAAGGAACAGGATGAAAAGTGCCGATCCTGTATCAGTCTAAGACTGAAACAGGATCCACACTTTTCACTTGCCACACACATGTCCACTTCTCCTCTCCGGGGATAATAAAAACAAACCACTGGACTGACAGAGGGCCTGGCTCTGCCTCTCCCACCCCACACAAAAACGTTTCCTCCAGCGACTCATCCTTAAGCTAAATGGCAATAGGTGCTCTGCCTTTTAAAATAGTTGTGAAAGGAAGGTGGAATGATACTTAAAGGAATGGCTTCTTGCCACGGACCAGTACCAATTATCGGCAACTCCAAGGGAGATTGGCCTAACCGTAGTTTTTTCTGTGGAAGCCAGCTTGGGTTTCAGGATGCACTGCCTAACCTTTTCACAATCATTGTGAAAGTTGCTGCAAAAACTGGCAAATAATACTCAATGTAGTGGTTATTTCCAAAGCTCTGCGGCATACTTCTTGGAACTAGCCAGTTACCTGGGCCCACGATCAGGGAGGTCTAGAGAACCATGGTGGATTCCCAACTGATGAATTAAAGGATTCCAAAAGGAACAGGCTCAAAAGCGGAGATACTGTTTCAGACTGAAACAGGATCCAAAGTTTTCACCTGCCACATACATGCCCGCTTCTCCTCTCTGGGAATAATAAAAACAAACCACCGGACTGACAGAGGGCCTGCCCTCCCACACACACCCAACCCCACACAAAAAGCCGCTCCAGTGACTCATCTTTATGCTAACTGGCTAAAGGTGCACTGCCTTTTAAAATAATGGAGAAAAGACGGTGGAATTGTACTTAAAAAAAATGGCTTCTTGCCAGGCTCCAGTAAAATGTATCAGTACACCAAGGGAGCTAGGCCTCAGCATAGTTTTGTCCGTGGCAGCCTGCTTGGGTTTAAGGAGGCACAGATGAACCTTATCACAATTATGGTCAAAGGTGCTGCAAAAACTGGCAAACAATTCTCAACGTAGTGGTTATTTCAAAAGCTCTACGGCATACATCTTGGAACTAGCCAGTTACCTGGGCCCACACATAGAGGGGTCTCGACAGCCATGGTGGATTCCCAGCTGATGAATCAAAGGATTCGTAAAGGAACTGGCTGAAAAGTGCGGATCCTGTTTCAGTCTAAGACTGAAACAGGATCCGTACTTTTCACCTGCCACACACATGCCCACCTCTCCTCTTTGGGCATAATAAAGACAAACCACCAGACAGACAGAGAGCCTTCCCCTCAACGCACCACCCGACCCCACTCAAAAACGTCCCCTCCAGCAACTCATTCTTATGATAACTGGAAAAAGGTGTTCTGCCTTTTAAAATGATGGAGAAAGGATGGTGGAATGACTCTTAATAGCATGGCTTCTTGCCAGGCTCCAGTACCAACTATCGGCAACACCAAGTGAACTAGGCCTCAGCATAGTTTTGTCCGCCCCAGCCATCTTGGGTTGAAGGAGGCACAGACGAACCTTATCACAATTATGGTGAAAGGTGGTGCAAAAACTAGCAAATAATTCTCAACGTAGTGGTTATTTCAAAAGCTCTGTGGCATACTTCTTGGAACTAGCCAGTTACCTGGGCCCACGCATAGAGGTCTTTAAAGAACCATGGTGTATTCCCAGCTGATGAATCAAACGATTCTTTTTTGTTTGTTTGTTTGTTTGTTAGCTCATTATGGGGGTACAAAAGATCAGGCTATATACATTCCCCATGCCTCCCCTTTCCCCCGATTCTGAGCTTCAATTTTGTCCATTCCCTAGTCAGTGCACATCACATTCATCATGTAGGTGTGCACCCCTCCTCTCCCCCACCCCATCCCCCCCAGTTAGAACTTGAAGGGTGTCCATTCCCCAGGCAGTGCACATCACATTCATCAAGTAGGTATACACCCATCCCTTCCACCCGGCCCCAACCTCTGTCCGATACCCAATTGGTGTTGTTCCCAAATGTGCACTCAGGGAAACCAATTTGCTGGTGAGTACATGTGGTGCTTATTTTTCCATTCTTGGGATACTTCACTTAATAGAATGGGATCCAGCTCTCTCCAGGAGAACCAAAGAGATGCCATATCGCCATTATTTCTAATAGCTGAGTAATATTCCATGGTATACATATACCACATTTTGCTAATCCATTCATGAATTGATGGGCATTTGGGTTGTTTCCACATCTTTGTGATTGTGAATTGTGCTGCTATAATCATTCAGGTGCAGGTGTCTTTTTTATAGAATGACTTTTGTTCTTCTGGGTAGATGTCCAATAATGGAATTGCTGGATCGAATGGTAGGTCTACTTGAATCTGTTTAAGGTATCTCCACATTGCTTTCCACAGGGGCTGCACTAGTTTACAGTCCCACCAGCAGTGTATGAATGTACCTATCTCCCCACACCCACACCAACATGTATAGTTTTGGGACTTTTTGATAAAGGCCATTCCCACTGGAGTTAAGTGATATCTCATTGTGGTTTTGATTTGCATTTCCCTGATGATTAGAGATGTTGAACACTTTCTCATATGTTTGTTAGCCATTTTTATATCTTCTTTTGAAAAATTTCTATTTATGTCCTTTGCCCACTTTTTGATAGGGTTGTTTGATTTTTTCTTACTGATTTTCCTGAGTTCTAAATAGATTCTTGTTATCAGTCCTTTATCTGATGTGTAGTATGCGAAAATTTTTTCCCATTCTGTAGGTTGTCCATTTACTCTCGTGACTGTTTCTTTGGCTGTGCAGAAGCTTTTTAATTTGATCAGGTCCCATTTATTTATTTTTGTTGTTGCTGTGATTGCTTTAGGGGTCTTCTTCATAAATTCTTTGCCTAGGCCAATGTCTGTAAGAGTCTTTCCTACATTTTCTTCTAGAATTCTAATAGTTTCTGACCTTAGGTTTAAGTCTGTTAACCACTGTGATTTGATTTTTGTGAGGGGTGAGAGTTATGTGTCCTGTTTTAGTCTTCTACATGTGGATATCCAGTTTTCCCAGCACCATTTATTAAATAAGGAATCTTTTCCCCAGAGTATGTTTTTGTCTGCTTTGTCAAAGATTAGATGGCTATATGAGGATGGTTTTATATTGGGATTTTCTGTTCTGTTCCACTGGTCTGTGTCCCTGCACTTGTGCCAGTACCAGGCTGTTTTAAGAACCACAGCCTTGTAGTATAGTTTGAAGTCTGGCAAATTAATACTTCCCATTTTGTTTTTGTTGTTTAAGATTGCTTTTGCTAAACGGGGTCTTTCCTGGTTCCATACAAAGCGTAAAATTATTTTTCCTATGTCTGTGAAAAAAGATGTTGGTAATTTAATAAGGATTGCATTGAATCTGTAGATAACTTTGGGCAGTATAGACATTTTAACAATGTTGATTCTACCGATCCATGAGCATGGTATGGTTTTCCACCTATTTACATGTTCTGCAATTTCCTTCCTCAGTGTTTCATAGTTCTCCCTATAGAGGTCCTTTACCTCCTTAGTTAAATAAATTCCTAGGTATTTTATTTTCTTTGTTGCTATTTTGAAGGGTATTGAGTCCTTAATTTGGTTTTCCATTTGACTGTTATTGGCATATATGAATGCCTCTGATTTGTGTGTATTGATTTTGTATCCTGAGACTTTACTGAATTCATTGATCAATTCCAGGAGTCTCTTGGTTGAAACCTTGGGGTTTTATAGATATAACATCATATCATCAGCAAAGAGTGAGAGTTTGATCTCTTCTGTCCCTATTTCAACTCCCTTGATTCTGCTCTCTTGCCTGATAGCTCTTGCAAGGACTTCCAATACTATGTAGAAAAGTAATGGGGACAGTGGTAAGCCTTGTCTGGTTCCAGTTTGAAGTGGGAATGCTTTCAGTTTTTCCCCATTCAGTATGATGTTGGCTGAGGGTTTGTCGTATATGGCTTGTATCATTTTTATATAGGCCCCATCTATGCCTATTTTGTTAAGTGTTCTTATCATAAAAGGGTGTTGAATTTTGTCAAATGCTTTCTCTGCATCTATTGAGAGGATCATCTGATCTTTATTTTTGCTTCTATTTATGTGATGAATTACATTCCCATATGTCAAACCATCCCTGCATCTCTGGGATGAAGCCCACTTGGTCGTGATGGATTATTTTTTTGATAAGCACTTGGATTCGATTTGTTAGAATTTTATTGAGAATTTTTGCATCTATATTCATAAGAGAAATTGGTCTATAGTTCTCTGTTTTAGTTGCATCCTTTCCTGGATTTGGTATCAGGATTATGTTGGCTTGGTAAAAAGTGTTGGGGAGAATCCCATCCTTCTCTATATTGGAGAATAGTTTATGTACGATGGGCACCAGTTCTTCTTTGTAGGTATGGTAGAATTCAGGTGTGAACCCATCTGGTCCAGGGCTTTTCTTTTTGGGAAGGTTTTTTATTGCTGTTTCAATTTCAGATCTAGATATCGGTCTATTCAGGAATTCTATTTCTTCCTGGTTGAGCCTGGGAAGGCTGTGTGTTTATAAGAATTTGTCCATTTCCTCCAGGTTTTCTAATTTGTGTGCATAAAGATTTTTGTAGAATTCATAGATGATATCATGTATCTCTGTGGCATCAGTCGTGATTACTCCTTTCGTGTTCCTGATCGAGGTTATAAGAGATTTTTCTTTTCTGCTCTTGGTTAGTTTAGCCAGAAGTGTGTCAATTTTGTTTATTTTTTCAAAGAACCAACTTTTGGTTTTATTAATCTCCGTTATGGTTTGGTTTAATCTCCCTTATGCTCCCTTATGGTCCTTTTCATTTAGTTCTGATTTAATCTTAATAATTTCCTTCTGCTGGGTTTGGGTTTGGTCTCTTCTTTCTTCTCCAGCTCTTTGAGTCTATTCATTAGATTGTCTATTTGTAAGTTTTCTGTCTTTTTGGTATAGGCATTTATGGAAATAAATTTTCCTCTCAGGACTGCTTTAGCTGTGTCCCACAGATTTTGATAAGTTGTATCTCCTTTGTCGTTTAATTCAAAGAATCTTTTGATTTCTGACTTGATTTCTTCATTTATAAAATGATTGTTCAGGAGAAGGTTATTTAGCTTCCATGACTTTGAGTAGAAATGAGGATTTCTGTTAGGGTTCATTGTTACTTTTATTCCACTGTGATCCGAGAAGCTGCATGGTATTATTTCTATATTTTTAAATTTTTTAAGACATTCTTTATGTCCTAAGATATGGTCAATCTTGGAGAATGTCCCATGAGCTGATGAGAAGAACTTATATTCAGTGGTATTTGGGTAGAATGTCCTGTAGATGTCAGTCAGGCCCATTTGTTCTAGCATTCTATTTACGTCCAATATTTCTTTGTTTATTTTTTGTTTGGAGGATCTGTCTTGAACTGTCAGTGGCGTGTTAAAATCTCTGGCTACTAAAGTGTTGTTATCTATCATTTGGTTCAGATCAAGTAGGGTTTGCTTTATGAATCTGGGTGCACCTAGATCGGGTGCATATATGTTAAGTATAGTTATGTCTTCTTGTTGAATTGTACCCTTCACCAGTATATAGTAACCATCTTTGTCTTTCTTTACTTTTGTTGATTTAAAAACTACGTTATCGGAGATTAGAACTGCCACGCCAGCTTTCTTTTGGGTTCCATTTGCTTGGAATATTGATTTCCACCCTTTTATTTTCAGTCTAAATGCATCCTTGCAGGTTAGATGAGTTTCCTGAAGACAGCAGATACTTGGCTTATATCTTTTTTATCCATTGGGCCAGTCCATGTCTCTTGAGTGGGGAATTCAATCCATTCACATTTAATGAGAGAACTGATAAGCGAGACAGATTGCTGTTCCTCATGTTGGGTTGAATTTCATTGATCTGTTTTCTCTCTTGAGCCATTATGATAACTGTGTTTTCATATTTATCTCTTGATTAGTGTTACATTCGAGGGTCCTTCTTGTGCTGGACCACGTGTAACTCTGTTTTGAATACTTCTTGGAAAGCTGCTCTTGTCTTGGTGAATTCTCTGAGTTTTTGTTTATCTGAGAATGTCTTAATTTCACCTTCATATATAAAACTGAGCTTATCTGGGTACAGGATTCTAGGCTGGGCATTATTCTGTTTCAGAAGAGTGAGAATGGGGCTCCAATCTCTTCTTGCTTGTAAGGTTTCAGTTGAGAAATCTGGCGTGATTCGGATGGGCTTTCCTTTGTATGTTACTTGTTTCTTTCTCCTTACAGATTGAAGAAGGGCCTCGTTAGTGGATATTTTGGTCAGTCTGATAACTACATGACGTGGTGTCTTCCTATTTGGTATGAATCTCTCAGAGGTTCTTTGAGCTTCTTGAACCTGTGTATCTAGAGATTTGGCAAGGCCTGGGAAATTTTCCTCAATTATATCTTCAGATACTTTATTCAACCCTTGCTTATTGTCTTCTTCACCCTCAGGAATGCCGATAACTCTCACGTTAGGCTTCTTCACATAATCCCACATTTCTTGTAGACTATGATTATTTCTCATGTTTCTTTGTTTTAACTCTGTGACTGCCTTATTTAATTGGAAAGTGTTATCTTCGATCTCTGAGATTCTTTCTTCTGTTTGATCTACCCTGCTCTTGAGACTTTCCACTGTGTTTTGTAGCTCCTTGAATAAATTTTTCATTTCCAGGAGTTCAGTTTGATTTTTCTTCAGTATTTCAATTTCTTTGGTGAATTTTTCTTCCAAGTCCTGGATCTTTTTTGTGGTTTCTTTGTGTTGATTATCCATTTTTTCTTGCATAATGTTCAGCGTATTTATGATCCATGTTTGAAATTCTTCCTGTGACATGTTGCTATTTGGAATCTGCTTTGTGTTAATTGGTGGAGAACTAGTAATCCTCTTTGAGGGCATGGTTTCAGCTTGATTCTTTATACTCCTAGAGTTCCTTCGCTGAGCCCTTCCCATCTGAATGAATCCTTAAGATCCCTTCTTTCAGCTTTAGTCTGGATAGGGGCACACTGTGAGTGCCAGGTAAGCTGCCTCCTCTGTCACTAGGGGGAGCCCTTCACATATTGTTCAGGATTTTGCTAGCTCCGCTGGGGGGGCTGCCCCTCTTCCTCTCCCGAGGTGGCTTCTGTCTCTCTCTGTGAGAAAGACAGTGGATAGGGAGAGTGGAGCGGTGCCCTCATTCGCCCAACGCCCCAGACCACTGCAGTTCCCGCAGGCGATGGTCTGCCCCACCCCAATGTCTGCAAGGTCCACGCTCTACTCTCTCGTGACTGGGGAACCACTCAGTGTTCACACAAAGGTGGAGCTCCTAGTCAGGGTCCGTGGACTAGGGAAGGGAGCCGCCCAGGGAGCCGCCCGGTACCCAATCGCTCCTCAGCGTTTAGGCTGTGGACCCCGACAATGGCGGCCGCCCGTCTGCAGATCACTGTCACTGGGGTTGAATGCTCAGGGACCGGCAGAGGCCAGAGGAGCCGGGGACCGGGAGAATCCAGCCGCCCACCTATACGAGGCAGTTTGGCATCTGCTAGAGCCGGGACCAAAGCAGCCCCACCGCCCGCGTATAGGAGACAGTTGCTAGGTGCGTCAGCTGCGCACAGCACTCCAGGGTCCAAAATGCCTCCTGCCAATGTCTCCTCTCTGCAGAGCCCCACATCTCCCGTGGCGATTCTGCACCGACTTCAGGCAGATCCTCAATTGAGTGGGTGTGGAGGTCAGAGGGGGAACAAGATGCTTTCCTGTGGGGCTGAACCCACCCCACTCTCTGGTGAGGTGGGTACAGCTGTCCCGTGCTCCCTTCTCTATTGGCCATCCCGCACTCTCCAGATTTTGGTGATTTATTTCCCTAATCACCTCAGTCTTTTCTTGCTCTCTCTCTCTGTCCCACGCTGATTCTCCATGGATTCACACCACCGTTCTTGTGGGGAAGTGAACCTCTAGGGTTGTGGGCAGTGGGAGACCCATGCCTTCCACTCCAGGAGCACGAATCCAGGAGGTCACCACCATTCCACCATCATTGAGAATGAATCAAAGGAGTCTTAAAGGAACGGGCTGAAAAGTGCGGATCCTGTTTCAGTCTAAGTCTGAAACAGGATCCGCACTTTTCACCTGCCACACACATGCCCACTTCTCCTCTCTGGGCATAATAAAAACAAACCACTGGACTGACAGAGGGCTTGCCCCCCCACACACACCACACGACCCCACACAAAAACGTCCCCTCCAGTGACTCATTCTTATGCTAACTGGCAAACGGTGCTATGCCTTTTAAAATAATGGAAAAAGGATGGTGGAATGATACTTGAAAGACTGGTTTTATTCCACGCTCCCGTACCAAGTATCGGCAACACCAAGTGAGCTAGGCCTCAGCATAGTTTTTTCCCTGGCAGCCATCTTGGGATTAAGGAGGCAGAGAAGTACCTTGTCACAATTATGGTGAAAGGTGCTGCAAAAACTGGCAAATAATTCTCCACGTAGTGGTTATTTCAAAAGCTCTATGGCATAATTCTTGGAACCAGCTAGTTACCTGGGGCCACGCATAGAGGGTTATAGAGAACCATGGTGGATTCACGGAAGAAGCGTCAAATGATTCTTAAAGGAACGGGCAGAAAATGTGGATCCTGTTTCAGTCTAAGACTAAAACAGGATCCGCACTTTTCACCTGCTGCACACATGCCAACTTCTCCTCTCTGAGGATTAAAAAAAAAAAACACTGGACTGGCAGAGCGCCTGCCCCCTCACACACCACCTGACCCCACACAACAACGTGCCCTCCAGCAACTCATTTGCTAACTGGCAAAAGGTGCTCTGCCTTTTAAAACAATGGAAAAAGGTTGGTGGAATGATACTTAAAAGACTGGCTTCTTGCCAGGCTCCAGTACCAAGTATAGGCAATACCAAGTGAGGTAGGCCTCAGCATGGTTTTGTCCATGGCAGCCAGCTTGGTTTAAGGAGGCAGAGACGAACCTTGTCACAATTATGGTGAAAGGTGCTGCAAAAACTGGCAAATAATTCTCCACGTAGTGGTTATTTCAAAAGCTCTGCAGCATAATTCTTGGAAGTATCCAGTTAAAGGGTCCCACGCATTGAGGGGTCCAGAGAACCATGGTAGATTGCCAGGTGATGAATCAAAGGATTCTTAAAGAAACGGGCTGAAAACTGCTGATCCTCTTTCACCCTAAGACTGAAAGAGGATCAGCACTTTTCACCTGCCACACACATGCCCACTTCTCCTCTCTGGGCCTAATAAAAACAAACCGCCAGACTGAAAGATGCCCTGACCCCCAAACACCACCCGACCCCACAAAAAAAGTCCCTTCCAGCGACTCATACTTATGCTAACTGCCAAAAGGTGCTCTGCCATTTAAAATAGTGGAGAAAGGATCATGGAATGATACTTAAAAAACTGGCTTCTTGCCAGGGTCTAGTACCAAGTATTGGCAACACCAAGTGAGCTATGCCTCAGCATAGTGTTTTCCATGGCAGCCATCTTGTGTTTAAGGATGCAGAGGCGAATCTTAACACAATTATTGTGAAAGGTGCTGCAAAAACTGGCAAATAATTCTCACCGTAGTAGTTATTTCAAAAGCTCTGCGGTATACTTCTTGGAACCAGCCAGTTTACTGGGCGCACTCATAGAGGGGTCTATAGAACCTTGGTAGAGTCCCAGCTGATGAATCAAATGATTCTTAAAGGAACAGGCTGAAAACTGCGGATCCTGTTCAGTCTAAGACTGAAACAGGATCTGCCCTTTTCACCTGCCACACACATACCCACTTCTCCTCTCTGGGGATAATAAAAACAAATCACCAGACTGACAGAGGGCCTGCCCCTCCACC